>NW_020897704.1:7211654-7244262 GCF_003984885.1 Neopelma chrysocephalum
GCTTATTCACTTGTTTCAAATCTAATTATGGTGCAATCAAAGAAGGAAGTGAAACAGATCTGATAGAAAATGAACTCATTAAAAAAAGGTAAGAAAGACTTTCTGTCAGAGCAGTGAGCTCAACTGATTTATGCACACAATTGCTAGTTGCAAGAGATGGATATGAATTTCCAGCCATGCCTAGAAGAACCTCCTTTTCAGAGGCAATGTATAGCTGTACTGAATCAGGTGCAATCTTACAGTGAGAAAGATAAATACAAGGCCAATGACTAGATATAATATGATAGAAAAACTGAGTGATAAAAAGTTGTTTGTCATGCAGCTCTTACATAAGGGAAACAGCAATTGCTTTCTATAGAGACTTTGAACATAGAGGACTCAAAGTAGACTAGATTTTATCAGATCTAGAGGCTTCCCATATTTGAATTGGTCTTTCTAAGGACCATAACTTTAAGCAGAAAGTTTGAAATATTTGAAATATTTTTCACATTATTTCAAACAATGTCATTTCCATGAGGACTGTTTCCCATCTTCCCAGGAACCAGCTACATATATGCAGACTACTGTATGTTTCAAAATATAATATCTATTTAACTAAAATTAACTGAATTTTACAAAGGCAACATACCAGATGTTATGTGATCTTCTTAACTTTCACTTATTTCCTTTCCTCTTCTCTTTATCTGACATATCACCTCCTACACATTTCCAATGGAAAGTTTTGGGACAAGCAATATCTCATGTTTTATGTGCACAAGAGCTGCCACAATGGTTGTTGATCATTTTAGATTATTTCTATATTCATCTGCATTGATTTTCTATGTTAGTAGGAAAAGCAATAGCTGATACCAAGGTTGAAGAAGGTAATTTGTAATTTTAAAGAGGATTCACAAGTCATCCACCATACGCAACATGTGCCAAATAAAGTTTAATGATGAAGTGTTAGCCTTCAGCCCTTTTCATTTAACGAGCTAACAATGCCTCAATTTCTTTGCCAGCATTGAGAACATTTTGATTTACAGTGGATAAAACTGGATAAAATGTTTACAGCTCAAGCTGGACAATCTTTCTTTGGAGACAGGCTAAGCATATCCAGCTCCTGGCTAAAGAACTTTAAATCTACTGCCTTATCAGAGGTCAAGCTTGTCAGCTACTGTTGCAATGGCTCAACCTGTACTGCACTGTCCACAGCACCTGGGATGAAAGGATTAGTGAATCACGTCCTTCTAGTATGTGGATCGATAGTTAAAACACTCTCACAGTTGCCTCTGAAGTTCCCTCAGATTATGATTGAGTTCATGATGTTTTTCTGATGGTTCTTCAGTTCCCTCACTATAGTTTGAGCTAAGAGAAACTCATAGTTTCTTTGCTCTAAAGAAATCTAATTTCCAAGTAGTTTGATGGCTGCTAAAGTTTTGTTGTACAACATAGTTCCCTACAGAAAATTTTTTCAGTCTACATGACCAAGATATCTGGGTAAACATCAGATGAATATAAGCAGTAAAAAGCAAGGGAACATGGCTGATCAATCATGAAATCAAACATTTCTGCCCTTAAAACTCATTGTGTTATCTTTCAGTCCAAAAGAAGCATTTCTATTGGAAAGAACTCTTGCCATGACAAAGCAATACAATTAAGAGTATGTCACATAGTCTCCAATGAAATTCATTACTAGTCCTGCCACAAGGAATTAATATTGTGAAGTAGGAATATGAATGACCATTTCAATGCTTCTTTTGATTTGCTTAGCACAAAAACTTGGCAGTATCACTGAAAGAGATGCTCTTTAATCTATGTAATCACTATTCTTATGTGATATTACTCGGGTGGTAGTATATGAACAGAAGTACTGTCATATCACCCAAAGTTAATAATTTTTGCCTGTTAATTGGAATATTTCACTTGCACCTTCTTCCAAAAATGGAGGCTGTTTCTAAAAGAAACTTTAAAGTAGAAATTTTGCTCCAGAAGTTGATTTACTGAGTTGAATTACTATGTAGCTAGTTTTCTTGCATACAAGATAAATTATATCTTCCTTCTGTGACACAAAGCATTGTTCTTTGACAAAGAGATTGTTTTCAATTCAGCAGCTGCTTTAGGTTGTATAAATTTAGAAACTATTCTATGGTGAGAGATAGGATAAACCTATGGAATGACATATACCTTACATATATGCCATACATAGAGGCACCAAAGAAAATACCTGAAGGACATTTGTGCTGACAGTTCCAGTTTAAGTAATCTGATTCACCAAGAATGAAAAATCTTCAGGGTTTTTTTTTTGTTTGCTTTCATATGTCTTGTTTTTAAATACTGTGACAATGCTTAAATCTCCATTCTTTCAGAAGCTGACAGTTCTGAGCATGCTACATACTATAGTACCGAAGTGACTCAAGCAAAGCCAAACATCATATCTGTCCATATGTATGCATTTCCATTTTCTCCCCTGGCCCATCCTTGGAACAATTTGTCCTTGTCTTTTTCAGAAAATGCTCCCTTTCCAAATCACCCCTCAAACAGAACAAGCTGCCAAGAAGACTGAAAGGCACATACAATGTGGTCATGATAGGTTGTAATAAGTGCTGTGGGTGTTAGAAATTACAATGGGTGCATTTGGTGTTCCAACTCAATGCTACATTTCAAGATGATATTTATACACATGACTACTCGCAGTCTATACTGTACATCAAAAAAAAGGATTTTCTGTGAGGTATACTAGGCATACTGACCAAGGAGGTATAATATTTTTATATTAGCAGGCCTCTGTTATAATTCATTTCTGCATCATTTCACTACTGTTCTTCCTGTATTACATTCTGATGGCATTTTCAGGCTGAAGTGATCTACTAATTTCTATGGGTTACATGTATCTACCATATGCAGCATGCTGCATCCCAACAGGGCCCCTTAGTTTTCTTTATGGCAACTTTAGAAGTTTTTATAAAGGATTTAATGTGTATATCTAGATTTAGCATTTTTAATATCAAAGTAGTGGGTTTACCCCAGTAAGAAGCATTATCAATACCTGAGTATCCTTCTAGTTCAAGGAAGGTATTTTGGTAAGCTATGTGCACACACAGACTGTGTGCTATAATCATATTAAGAATTACAGAAGTGCTGCCTTCCACATTTCCCATATGTAATAGAAAAACACCTTTCAGCACTCTAATGGTATGAGTGACTACCACCTGTGACTACCACACTCAGGAGGAGGTGCTTTCTGGGAGCATCTATGCTTGGTCAGAATCTGAATCAGCAGCCTTCAAGGAGTACCTCAAGAACCATCTGGTACATGGGTTCAACTTCCCCTCCGACTCCCCTGCAAGGGCTTCCACATGTTTTCTATTTTTCATAAAGGAGCACGGGAGTCTCTGCCTCTGCATGGATTACTGGAGGCAGAAAGACAGCGGAGAGAAGAACCCCTTGCCTCTTATCCTGAAATGCTCTGAACATCTGCAGGGGGCTCTGTTGACCACTTTGGTGGATCTATAAGAGGTCGCTATGAGCATCCTGTGATGCCATTCAGTCTCTGCAATGCTGAGGCACATTCCAGTACTTTCTAAATGCTGTTCTTAGGGACTTGCTTCATAGCTATGCCATGCTATGCCATGGTATACCAGGATGACATCCTAGTGTTCTTCACCTCTCAAGAGATATGCACTGATGCCATCCAGGGCATTTTCAATAACTTGCAGCAGCACTTGCTGCGCCAAACAGAAGAAATGCTGCTTTGACCAACAGAGGGTGGAGTTCCTGGGGCAACTGTGGGCAACACTGACTTGCACATAGACTCCAAGGAGGTTGATGACACCACAAGTTGGCAGTCCCTAGCACAAGTGCAATGATTTTCAGGATTTACCACCTTCTGAAGATAGTTCATGAGCAGGATTTCTGATTCGTCGCTGCCATAATGGCACTCGCCCAAAAGAGGGCTTGATTTTCATGGATGCCTAAAGCACCATCAGCTTTTGAAAAAGTAAAATGGGTATTCACTGTAGCTTTTATCCTATACCCACTCTTTTGCTGTAGAACCAGATGGTCTAAGATGTACCTGCTTCTCTGTGTAGCTCACTGCACTGAGAGGAACAATGTCTGAGATGATGAGCTCCTGGTAATCAAAGCTACCTTTGAGGACTGGCAGCACAGCTGTGCGGGGGCAGAAGGACTGAAAATGCTGATAACCAGAAACCCCAGCCTGGACTAGTATTGAGGGATGAAGTGTCTCTCTCTCTCTGTTTTGCCTTCTGGCCCTTTGTCTTTTTATCTTTTCTCTTCACTTTCCTTTGGTATCTAGGAAACAGAACGTCAATGCAGATCCCTTGTCATGGAATAGGGACCCAGACTTGAACACACACCTCACACACAGACCTTGTCTTCTTTTTCTGAGTGGCTTCACTGCAGCCATAGCAGAGGATGAGCTCACGGCCCAAGTTCACAAGGTCACAGCAAACAACCTGCTCCTCACTCAGCACTGCGATGGCACAGCTTTCACCAGCCTGTAAGCAGGTAGGCAAGTATCCCATAGGGACTGCTGCAAACATGGCTATTCCACTGATGCCACAGTGCATCTGAAGCTGGAAATGTGCTTCAGCAATTGAATGCCCAGTCCTGTCCATAATGGACATGTGTGGCTGATTATATTTGGGTCTGTCACATATGTACTTGTACCAAAAGGCTTCTGCAAAAATCACAGCCACAGCAAGAAAAGTGGGCTGCAGGGCCTCAGTGGTACTTTAAGATTTCTCTCTCTCTAATCAAGCTATAGATGTAAACATTTCTATTGTTCTTATAGCTCTCATTTGAGCAAGTGGGTAGGAAAGAGGGATCAACATCTCCCTGTCTCTCTCTCCCTGTCCCAGTTTACAGATGCAAAGGAGAAGGAAAGACCTTTAATTTTCACGCTTCAGGTCTAGGGTTAGAAAATGGAGGCCCTGCCATTTGCATTAGCCCTTTGAGTAAAGCAGTGCTATACTGAGAAAAGACAGCTGCCATGGGGTCTTTTGATAGATTTTCTCCAGCTGTGCAGGTCCCTGGCCAGTGTCCTTACTTTTTTACTGCAGTCTTAATTTTTGAAATTTTATTCTCTATCACTATTTCAGTGCACATAAAGTAAGCAGAAAGGAAGAGTTATCAAAATGTCTGTTGCATAAGCACACACACTCTGATGGACAGTTTCTTCTTTCCCTTACATGTGAGATGGTCCATTCAAAACTAAATTTTAAACAATAAGGTATTGATGTAACCCATGGATCTCTACCAAATTATGACCTTTAGATTATTCAGTATGAGATTTAAAATTTCCTCTAGCAATTAAATAGATAAAGTGTTTTCCACAGGATCTTCTTCACTTTTCCTTGATGTCATGACGTAGTGCAATAGAAAAATCTTTGTGCAACAATTTCTATCAAAGTGTCATAATTAGTGATACAACTATCTTAATAATCTTCATTCTCCATAATAAGCCTGTGCCTTCTAAGGTTTTTCTTGGCTTGCTTACACCCTTTATTCTCCATTGCTCTTTCTAACTTGGTCAGACTATTTTTCTAATTGGAAAAATGCAAGCTGTCTGACGCATACTCCATTAATTATAAGTTTTAGTCCACAATTTACAAAAATCTTGGCAAACTGTCAATAAATAAAAAAGTATCAACTGTAAAAAAACAGTTTTCTGATGATTCTTTTTTTGATTAGTCTGTGATGTTTTGGAATTTTGCACATTGGAATAACTCTTAAGAAAACATTAACCATTTTGGCTGGACTATAATTTTTCTGGAAAGGTCATGTACACTTAAAGTAAAAAAATAGCAAAATCCTCACAATTGCACACAGAAGGTGTAAAAACACAACGTCCAAACAACATTGTGGAAGAAATAAACTGGAGATGGATATGCAAAACAATGCAAATTTTAATAGCACCAGCTCTCTGTAATACAAACTGTGAGATGCTATTCTCAAAGTGAGCAAAGATAAAAAGAACACTAATCTCGTAAACAGAGAAAAAGTAGGAGATAATGTAAACAGAGTACTAAGAAAAGAACATAGCTTTTTCTTTTGGAAGCTCAGGTCATGATTTCTCTAGGAATATTGGTAGAGAATACGGTGGTTGTGTCTAGTCATGTGGAAATTTGATTAGTGCAATGACCATTTATGATTTCTGCCTTGCCAGCTTGACAGTGTCAGCTGTTAAGCATACAGGTCCCTATATACAGCACTGAGATTTTGACCACACAGCTTTGTTGTTGCTGTTCTTACACTGCTCAGTGGCAACCTCCTGAGATGTGGCTCTGCAGCATTTTGTACATTTCAGGCTGACATTTCTTGTATGGCACCTGATTCACTGCTCCGGCAGACAGTACACCTCAGCTTCCTCCATGGGCAGAGTCTTTCATGGTTCTGTTTCCCTGTATCAGCCTGTCATGGTTTAAGCCCAGCTGGAAATTAAGCACCACACAGACCTCTCTCAACCCTCCTCTCTCCCTTGCTGTTTTACCAATTGCTTCTCATTATGCTCCTCTGACAGCTAGTAGGATGCTAGGGATACCAGTCGTTGTCAGCTAGGCCACCACCAGACCTTATTCCCAATTCATAGGATATCAGACGAAATTGGAGAAAAGTTTTGTATTTCTCTGAATGTAAGAACTATAACTTCGCTCAGTCCTTAAAAGGTCCTTGCAGATTTGGGGAAGTCTGTAAGTCCTTCATTTCCCATAGGTATCCACACAATATCAAGATACATTCTGGCATGTAAGAATAATTTTCAACTTTTATAGAATTGGATTTATTAGATATGCAGAGGAAGAAAGGTACTTGGCATACATTGTCTGTAGTAATTTTTCATATAGAGGTCTCCTGGATTCTAACGTATAAGTACAGTCTTGCAAGTAACAGGCCTATTAGACTGAACAGAAAATGTTTAGGTCTGAGAGTCAGGTTCAATATAGACTTTGAGCTCTGGGTCAGAGAGCTTGCTTTAAGTACCATCTGTATGTCAGCTATCTCCAGACACAGCATAGGACATTTTTCCTTTTTCTCCAAGGATTGAATGACCTTCTGCCTGACAGTCATTCAACTGATTCTTTCAATGTTTTAACGTTAAATGCAAAACATTTCTCAGACTTATTTCCCACTTGATACTATACACATGGCTACATCTGTTATTCTTTCCTAGTATTGCCCCTTGGTACTTGAAGGGCAGATGATAAATCTGGGCTAGATTGTATCTGGCTTTGTATGGGCTTGCAGTGAATTAGACAAAAGGGTACAAGGAGCTACTCGTGCTTCCTTGAGCATCCAGGCAAGGGGTAGACACAAGAGACACTCTCATCCCTGATTTAGCAGAACTCTAAATGTGCACAATTTGTGTATTTAGTATTTATAGAAACACTAAGTGCCAAAAAAGGATCTAAGACCATGGTCTTCTGATTGGGTCAGCAGTGGAGTTTGGTGACATCTTTTTTTTATGAACTTCACTCAGAAATAAAGTCCAGAAGCAACCAAAAACACTAGATATGTAATTTGAATTTCTTGACTAGATTTACTCCACGCTTCAAAATCAAAGCCAAAACCTAAAGTAAAACATTTCTCTGCCCTCTCAAATAAAAATGACACAATGGTAATAAAATTAATAATTCTGTCTCAGTTGTTTCTTTGTCTTGATTTTTTTCCAGTTTGAATGGTAAATTAAAAAAAAAAAAAACAAAGAAACCCCAAACCAACCAATCAACCAAAAAAATCCACAAAAGAAAAAAACAAAACCAACTCACAAAGCAAGCAAACAACTTTTTGCCATAGAGAAAGGTCAATGCTTAAGGAACACAAATTGTACTCTTTAAAAAGAACAATGGAATACAGTACTGTAAGGGTCCACCACAGCCCTGAATATATCAGTTTCATTGCTATCATACATCAACAGCACCAATCACACTACATACTGTCTTAGCTTACTTCTCCTATGAAGATGCTAATTCAAAGCCTACTTCCATTGACAGAAACCTTTTAATTTTAAGATCAAAGTTGTACATGGCTATTATTATCATCTAATTGATACTGTACCAGTATAGTCCTTAAAACAACTCATTGTCTTTCGTGTTTCTTTTCCTGCCTATATCCAATGTGCAATCATATACCCTCAGAGGCTTGTTCACAAAGCCCCCTTTTTTTTCCCCAAAAAAAGAAAAGAAAATAATCAGCTTATTTTACAAAAATATTTTATTCTGAATATTATAGTAACCTTTTGTTTACATGTTCCACTTTGAAATAACTTTGAATGGTGAGTATGACTAACCATAGAATTCTAGGTGAAGTTTCATTTGTATCTTGTGCAATGGCATTAGTGCTTCTTTTTAAACCCAGGATGTGCTGCTTCTGGTGCTTCCAGGGGCAAGTAACATTTACCTTAGCAACTTGTATTTGTTGGAAGGCCTGATAGAGAAGTGATGGAGTTAATAACAAAAAAAAAGCTTAAGAACAGAGTATACTCCTGAGGAGTTAGAGGAAACTATTATATAAGACTATTAACTTTGGGTTAAAGGAAAAAAAAACAAATAAAAGATAAGTGTTGTTGTTAAGACTTTGAGTCGGATAAGTTAGATTAAAATAATATTTGTTTTAGCCTTGGGAAAAGAAAACTAGCAAATTGGGAAATAAGAGTTATTACAGTTAGAAATAGATAAATATAAAGAAGATTAGCTAAGTAGTTTAAACCAAATAATCAAGGATGGAAACACTTCTGCATTGTATTTATGAGGTTATGATTGAAAGCAGAAGTTAGACATCTCTAAGTTCTTTTCTTAGTGTCTTCCAATACGCTGTTGGATTGATTAGCCACCAGTGTTTCTAATAAGGATATAGTGTCTGCTATCCAGTTTAACTTCACCTCTCAAACAGAACCATTTGAAAACATAAAGCTTTCTGTCTGGGCACTGAAACTTAGAGACATATTACCATTACTGTTTAACATTACTCGTACTGAAACCAAAACCAAAATAATTTAATTTGAGGGCAACAGCTGTACTACTTTCAATATCCTTAGTAATTTTTTTTTCTCCTTTTCCTCATTTAATTTTGTAATTGCATGGTCAATAAGCACACTGTCAAACCTAGTGCCCCATAAAAGTTTCATTTCAGTTTGACTCCTGGAAATTCTCATTTTATTCTACAAGATGTAAAGTTTTACATCCTTTGCAGTTTCCCTGTTTAATCCCAATGTTTCATTTGTACTGGTTATTTATCCAGTTTTGAGCTTTTCTGCAATGTCTTCTAGCTCTCTGATTGGGATACATGTTCAAGAACATTTTTGAATATGCAAGACAAAGGACTTCAAGGCCTCTTTCACATTCAAGTCAAATATTAATCTGAGCTCTGCTGCCTATATGATTAATTATTTTTGTCTATCTTAGTATGCCTATTCAGAACTGATACCCTTCATTACAGGCCTCTATTTACTCTTCCATTTAATTTAAACTCAATTACCTCATGATCATGCAATCCAAGTCTATTTTCTACAAATGATATTTTTTATAATGTACTCACTACTTTAAAAAGCCAATTTTATAAGCCAATCAGCTTTGTTGCTTTGTTGGTGGAAGCAACACAAATCCCGTATTCCGAGGGAACTCCTTTTTTATGAGTAGCTTGTGGTCAGAAGTCTAGCCAGGAAAACAAAATCTGCTCTGCGTGATTTTCCCTAGGTAGACACTGACAAGATTTTGCACCTCAAGATTATGGTGGCACAAAACTCTTTCAGGACAGGTAAGCTTCTTTGAGGCATTCACTTCACAGCCAAGGTTCTTGAATGCTCCAGGGCCCTGGAGCATTCTGGGATGCTCAGAGCAGTATCGGTGGGGCTCTATTTACACTATTCTCTCACAACCAGGTGCATTTTCACTTCTATTAAACTTTGCTTCTTTATTTTTTCACACTGCAAAGCAAGAATGTTTTTCCAAAGTAATAAGGTTTACCCCACTGTTGTTTGTTTGTTTTAATTTTATTTTTCCTCTCTCAGATAATGAAAACCCATATGGAATAAACTATAAAATATAAGTCTGAGTTTTAAATAATAAAGACTATGGACTAAAAAAAAAGCCAATAATGCATTTCCAGCTTTTTACTAGCCATGCTGCAACAAATTAATTTCAAAGCTGTTTCCACTTCCCTCACATGCAAGATCAAGCTGGGTACTGAATCTGTAAGATGCAGGAGTGGCAGTAATATATTTGTCTTACTTATTTTCATCCTAGGCTTACACAAAGGAGGTCCTCTAGAACTAATTTGACAAATGTCATGCTCTTTTGCGTTGCTCTGTAACCTAAAAGGGTAATTTCTGTGATGCTTTTTCTCTGAGGGTCTTTGGAGTTTCAGCTACATAATTTTCATTTTCAAACCATGACATTCTTTTCAAAACATTCAGTCAGAATCAGGGAAGATCCCATTGGGTTGTGTGGTTTCACATTTTGGTACTGAATGAAGGACGAATGCATTTCGTCAGCAGTTTTTAGGACAACTTTGGGAGGTCATAACACAACCTTTGTAGGGGATACTAGCAGAACACTAGTAATGTTAAGACATGTTCAAAATAGATTAGGACCACATATCCAAAGACTACCTTTTTCATTGATACTACTACCACTTTCACTCTCATGGGTACCTTCATCCTGACTGAAAAAAAAGCATTTAAGCACATACTTAGTTTTCTGTCAATATGCATGTACCAGTCTGAAAGGCAGGACAGTGAATCACATTTCCCAGCATTAATTAGAGGTGGTTGTATTTTGGGGGCATTGGTTCACTATTACTTCATTTCTATTCACCTCTGATGTAGGGTCCTGGTTTGGATTTCTGTAATTCCAGTGTAGGACACAGCCTTTCTAATGAGACTGCAGCAGTACTGAAACCTCTTACAAGCAGATTTTTATCTTCCTGTAAATTAACAATTCTACAAGAATGTAAAATGATTCTGCTAAACACATTGAGCTGGCCATGTCTGAAAATTAACTTTCTAGTCATTGCTCCAGCCCACGTGGCACTTGACAAGTGTTACAACACTCAGGAAAAACCATGTTAATTATCACATGACTATTATTTATATCTCTATTTCTTGAAACACTATTCAGTCATTAAAGATAGTGAAAAATGGCACTATCCAGAATGAATATGAAATGAATATTCATAACGCAGCTAATTGTCAGTGACATCTCAAATTTCATTATAATTTCTGTTTTGCTTAGCACTTTCTCACACTTGCAATAAGCCCATCACTATGCTATTCAATTACTGACTGTAACAGAAGTCCAGACAAAATTATATATTCACAGTAGGACTCTACATTTCATAATCAGCTATATAGTTAGGATGTTTGGAGAAATGCTTCTTGCATAAGTATAGATGTATTTATGTAGCATACCACATCTTAACTTGCTTAACAGGACCTCCCGCTTTTTTTTAATAGGCATTGCATGTTTTAATTCACAACAAATCTAATAATTCAAGAGTTGCTAAACTTGTTAGTGGAACTAAAATAAACTTTTCCCTTCTACTGGGACATTATAATAGGCTTTATTTATTTACTCAGTGCATTTCATCACTCCTTTGAATGTGCAAGTAGGAAAATGCAACTAAACAAAAAGGCTTACAAGTGAGCCATTTTAATGTTTATCGAGACCATTATTTTTCTTGCAGGCTTGTTAAGCTCTTAAATATGTATTTGTATCACACTAATGTAGCCTGTGCTTTTTGTGTAATATCACCTACTTCACATACACATAGACAATAAGGGAGCTTAATTTAAAAATTACTGTGGTTATAATGCTGGGTCTACAAAGCCAAAGGGATATTATTTTAGCTTTAAAAATTGACTTGGGGAAAATTAACACAGTGAACAAGCATATTAAATACTAACTGCTTCAAACCATACTGATTCTTGCTGCTGCTAAAGAAAGGGCTATCTAATTTAAAATATTTTGCAGACTTTAAGGAGTACTTCTCTTTGAAATACCTACCTTTGTGAACACTATTATTTGAAGTGCTTTAAGAAAGGAGCTGTCCACTGTCAGCTGTTTAAAGCCGACAGTTTTGAACAGGACACTGTGATGAGGAAGTCTGTCACAGGCGGGACACAGTCATTTGGGGAGGAGAATTTTTGACGGTTTGATCCTAACGAATTTACAAGAGTTCCTGGGACTTTGGGTCAATAGATCCTCCTTTCTATTAATGGGAAGAAGTCGACTCCTAACTAGAGGGCAGTCAAGCCACACCGAGCTGCAGACCCAGCTGCAGAATGCCCACTGACTTCTGCCTGCGATAAATGTCAGCCTCTGAGGCAGTTATTTACAAGCTCTGTCTGTGGTAGCCCTGAGATTCCCAAGGCATGGTTGGCTGCAGCATTATGCACAAGTTCCTTTCAATTAGAGCGACCAAGGCAACAAGGACTGAAGCTGACAGGTCACAACCCCATTACACTTTATGGTGACTGACATTTTCTTTAATGGATACTTTTAAAAAATTTAAACCATTTTAAGAAACATTTTCCTAAGAAAATGTTTGTGTATCTATAAAAAATAGCTGCTCTCAGCTTCTCTTGGGTCTTTTTTCTTTTACTTTTCTGCTGCAGAAGATTCACAGATGTATATAAGCAGGAATGATAAAAAGAGCTATGTATGACAAAGTTTTAGACAATTGTACATTGTCATTCTCTAAAAAGGGCAAAAGCCAATATGGGAAAAATTCTTTAAAGGGAAAAATCAGTGCAGACACTCAGTTTAAAACTGATGCTGTCTGTATGGTTCCTACAGAAGCCATCCATGATTATTCCAAAGATAAATAGTGAGTAGAAAAAAACCTCCAACAAACAACTGTATGAGAAGCACATCATACAGAGACTCTTGCCTGAAAAAGAACTGTCTGGTGACACTCACAGGCCGTGTTAGCTCCTGTCTCCAAAGAGGGACTAACAGTCTGCCAAAGAAGTTCTGCTAGAGGTCATATTTGATACTTGTGACGTTCAAAACAGGAATGCAGAAAAAAAGTGTTAATTCTGGGAAAAGAGTCAGTCAACACAAGCTGCAGAACAATTAATTTGTTAATCTTCATCTCTACCTACAAACACCAGTATTTTCTTTACCCAGCTAGCTGTCTGGTGCATCCTTATGCTGTTTAAACATGTTAAATATAAAGACATATTTTAAGTGAATTGAAGAATACATTGGGAAGCATGTGTTTAAATGACATTTTACACAAGATTTTAAATACATGTTTCCTTTAACTCAGCTCTTCATCATCAGTTAATCAGCTGGGACAGACCAGCTACACTGTGGGAGTGCAGAAGTGTGTGAAACAGGGCATAAGATTCAATTCGTGGCTAAAGTACTCCCAAAGATGCTGGAGTCTCTGTTAATGGCCTGGATTCAAAGGCAAAAAACCCAGACAAGATACCTTGAAAATTCAACTGAACCATGGAAATTAGAAAATGTTCTCCTGAGAGAACAATCAGGTTCTGTAGCACCACACATTCACTGAATTTTTTCCTGATCTTTGTGATTTGGAGATATCTTCTCACATGTGATCTAGTAGCAAACTGGTGTTTTCTTCTTTAGTTTGTAGTCAGTCCAGGAGGAAAGAGGAGATATGTTTTAGAGCTTTTAAAGAAACACATGAATTTTAAAGAGAATCCCTAAATTTCCCTTTGGTGTGGTTGATACTGCTTTTCTGATTATAGCAAACATTGAGTTAAGCTGCTATAAAGTTCTTTATGGCTCCAAACTGACAGTACTGAACTCACTATGGGAAAAAGAAATTGGTTGTCAGAAAAGAAATGGACAAATAAATAAATTTACTGGTAGAAGTCAGAGAAAAATAATTTGCAATAGTGTTATTGGAATTGCTGAAAAAAGCATGTCTTTAATCTACTAGAGAAACTCATTCAATGTGAAGACATATTTTGACAAGAACAAAGGGGGAACAACATTAGAGCAATTACATACCAGTTTATGACAGATTATACAATAAAACTGGCACAGTAGTCATGTTTGACCTCACCTACAGAGTAGCTTTTTAACAAAATAACCAACCAAGAGAACAAAACATAGCACTTGTAATAATAACACAATGTAGAAAAATACTATTTAATTGCAAATTGTGATCATGGAAAATAAGACAACAAAAAGTAAGCCAGATGATAAACCCTTCTCTTCTAAATGTCCCTTATTCTACTCAATACCTACTGGGGATTTTAGTTCAAAAATCAAAATATCACCTCAGCTGCAGATGAGATTCCTCTCATTCAGCTGTAGACATTGAAGTGAATGAGATTCACCTCACAGATTGATGCACCAAATTTAGGTATCTACATGTGAATTTGATATCCAAGACCCCATTTTAGTCAGTGAAAACCTGCAGTTTCACTCAGCTGTCTAAACACAGAGACTTGTCGTATTTCCATTTAGAATTCCTTCCCATTTAAAATGCTCTCTTAGAGTATCTGAGAAAACCTCATGGGACTGGCAGATATCACAGAGGACTTCAGGGACACTTTTCTGAAGAAGAGGTTGAAGAGTAGGCAGGAATACCTGAGACATCTCTCATGTATTAGACATCTGTCCAATCTGACAACTGAAGCAAAGCCATTTGATCAATGGATCCAAAGAGCCATATAACCCTCTCCAAAGTGGACATCTCCAGCAGATCAGCTGAACTGGTGCCTACATGCCCTTGCAGGTGACCAGGATAAAATCAGCATTATGAATTAAATGATGCGCATCTACTTTTTTCTATGCATACATATTAAGTGGTTGGTTAAAGGTTCTTCTGCAGTGCACATGTTCTACAAAGCCTTGGATTCATTATTAACCAAGTGAACTTCCACAGCACTTACTTTTACAATCTAGCAGGTAAATCACTGGAAAGAAAGAGGATTATTGTCTTGTCTTTTGAAGCCACTTCATTTGAAATACTGTGTTCAAATAAAGGAACTACATTCTTAGAAACAGATTGGCAAACTGGAAGGAGGTCTCCAGAGAACAAACAAAATTAGGAATAAATACTTCGATTTTTACTTATTAAATCACTTACATATTCCAAAGAACTCAGTGCTCTAACAACACGGACAAGTGACAAAAAAGAAGACTAGTATCAGCTTGCAATAGTACAGCTCCTTAGAAAAGAAGGGGATTATAGTATGCAGTACTCTGGCATGTAATTAGAAGTCAGTGTATGAAGACAAAGATAAGAAATATAAAGAGAAACTTCCCAGTCAGTGACACTTTTCTAGTTATTCAGTAACCTCTGAAATGTAGAAATCCCACTTCACTGGATACTGAAATCTAAGCTTGATTTAGTAATAGAAAATGTACTTTAGAAGTGTCCTATAATCAACAGGGAGATGGATGGGATAATTTGAAAAGCTCATCTATTAGCAACACCTATGAATTTTTCCACACATTATTAGTTGACAGATATTTTGTCAGAAAAGCAACTATCCTGATAAAGAAACAAGATTTGTCAAGAGAATACCAAATAACTTTTTCTCAACACTTACACTTGTAGGCCCTTAGCAGCACTGCCTTAAATCATATCTCTCCACCAATATTTCTGTTTAGCAGATGCTCATTGGCTAGTACTTATTTTGGACTGGCTTTAAGTAAAAGATTAAAGGCATTGAGTATTGATAACTAAATTAAAAGGGCTGGCTGCCAATAGCTATAACAGTAAGTAAAGAATAAAGAGCATTGCCTGCTCTGTGTCCTCTTGACCACACAGAACAATCATTAAGAATTAAGTGCTGTGATTCAGTGCCCCTCCTCCCTTTTCCCCAGGAGGCAATGCCTCACACATCACCAAGTACGCAGTACTCTGGGAACAAAGCCAAAAGTAGCTACTCGTTCTCTGAATGAGAACAGCTCAAAAATGGGTCTTACCCAAGACGGAGGGACGGGGGAAGGGAATGACAATATTTCCTGCTACTGTTTATAATGCAAGTTTTTTTAACTGGAATGAAATTTGTATAGACCCGTCTTTTATTGTCTTTCTTAAATGAAGCTCAGGATTTTAGCTGAGTGGCTACATTAAAAACATGTAATATAATGATGCTTTTTCGTTAGAGCAATTGATAATGTGTAAAGTTTTGAAGGGAATGCCTTTCCCCATTCCATATCTCCTTCTCTTTTCCCCACCACTGTTGCTAGATGTGTTTTTTTTAATTAGTTCTCTCTGTTTGCTGTGTAGCAACAGAGCAAAAAATTGGGATGATATCTGAATCCTCCAAAAATCCTCCAGTGGCTCCTGTTTAGTTGTTTTTAGATATCTACATTGATGACTACAAGATAGAATAGGCTAAACACAAGTGGTATTGAATTCATTGGGATTATACTGATGATTCATTTAATCAGGTATGTTCAGCATAAAGAAAACATTAAATACTCTCCAGGCTGTGTCTGACCACACATGGGTGGGCAAATGACAGAAAAATCTACTCCTGCAGGTGAGAGCCACAGGAATACTGGGGAGGGCAGTCGAGGTTAGCAGAATTGAGCTGAGCAGCAATAAACAAGCTCTGAACCATTTCAAACTGTGGCTGAGCTCCTCCTCCAGCATTCCCTCTCCAGAGGTCTGGCACCCTCTGAAAAGGCTTCAGTATGTGACAGATGAATCAGAGAGTATTCCTTGAGGGAATTCCACTGTTGCACAGCTCCTCTTTGTCTCTTGTTCCCTCTAGCGTAACACAGTGCATGCAGTTATCACGTTCATATATTCAGACCCTGGATGTGCACACAAATACAGATGTTTGCATCTGCATAATGAATACACCTTCCTTTTTTAGGGTGTGCTCACCATGATTCTAGCCTTTAATGTCTGATTAAATTAGGAGGATGTGCATTGTGACTTTATATAAACTTCATGGGAAAATTCTCATATCAACAGTCTGTGAATTTTAACCATTAAATACCAATGTCTTTCAGTTATTCCAATATTTTATTTTTTTCTTTTTAAATACTCTGCATACTGCAATAGGGCATGCCTTAGATATCTCTTAGCATGAAAAAAAGTATTACAGTAGGTGTATGATTTTTTCTTGACTGAATAGTTTTCTTGATACCTGACTTTTAAATACCATGGGACAAACTGGACACTGAGCTTGCACTGCAGTCACTGGAGGGAAAATAAACCACCTCCAGAGAGCAATCTATCTTATTTTCAGATAAGCATCTGAGATAGGTCAGCACATTGCTAAGTGCTCATTTCTCTGTGTAAATTACAGGTAGAGGCTAGGGTGGATATCTGAGGCTTGGACATCCACATTTTTGATGTGTGTTGTAAGAGGTATCAGCACAAACCCAAACGACCAATGCAAGTTAAAAAATTTACCTCTATGCTTGTCCTCCTCCCTTTTTTCATAGACTTCATCACAGAATCTCAGAATCTTGGTATCACATAGTGGTTGAGATTGGTGTAGACATCTGTAAATCCTTTAATTCAACACGTCTGCTCAGAACAGAGTCAGCTAAACCGGGTTGCCCAGAGCAGTGTTCAATTGGGTTGTGAATATCTCAAAGGATGGAGACTCCACAATCCCATTGTGTTTGACCATTCTTAAAGTAAAAAAAAATATTTTTTTATGTATAACTGAAATTTCCTGTATTTACATTTATGTCAATTGTCTCTCCTCCTTTCACTGGGCACCACTGAGAAGAGTCAGTCTCGCTCTTTTATATAATCTTTCCATCAAATACTTACAGAAATGGATAAGATCTACCTGAGCTTTCTCATCTCCAGGCTAAAGTATTCTAAACTTGCTCAGCCTCTTCTCATATGACAGGAGTTCCAAGACCATAACAATCTTTGTGATCCTTTGCTGGACTTGCCCTAGGAAGTCCATGTCTCTCTCATATTGGGGACATCAGCACTGGTAACAGCACTCCTGATGTGTCTTTCCAGTTCTTAGCAGAAAGGAAGTCAGCTCCTTCTGACCTGCTGGCAACACTCTGTCTAATGCAGCCCAGGAGGCTGTTAGTCTTTGCTGCAAGAGAGCTCAGCTGGCTCTGGCACAACTTGCTGTCCATTAAGACTCCCAGGCATTATTCTGCAAAGCTGTTTTCCAGCCAGTCAGTCCACAGTCTGTACTGATGCATGGGACTATTTTTCTTTGGCTGCAAAACTCTGTATTGTCCTTTGTTAAACTTCACAAGATTAATACTTCCACTCATTGATGTGGCAATGGCTGTATGGAAAAAGTCCTGCCAAAGATGGGCCGGTGAACCAGAAGTTTTTAATGTTGTTTAAACTCATGTTAAGAGGGCTCTTTGCAGAGTCACTGCTTTTCCCCATACCTTCTGTGTAACCCTCTACCTCTCAGGTAGAAGTGTCCTGGGAAGATGTCCCAAGGTGCTCCCACTGGTCCTTTGTTAACCCCTTCCTTATTGGCTGTAAACTCCTTACCTTGATTGTGACCCCTCACCTGTGATTGGTCCCCAAGGGCTATATAAGCCCCCTCCCACAATAAACTTCCTCTTTCGTCCTCTCTCCCCTGGTGGTCCGGTGAGTCCTCCATTGGGGGGTCTCAGGGCCACATGGTGGGGGGCAGGGTGGAAGGGCATATTCCTTCCAGGTAATGGACTGAAACGAGGCCTGAAGGATCTCCCCCATCCCAACTCATCTACCGTACATTATAGCCATCAAGAAATGAATTAATCCAGTCCTTTAAGTCATCCCTACAATCAATTGGAATAGCGAAACTGCTTCAAAGGGCAATTCATTGCACCAAGTAATGTCTGTTAGAAGGGGACACATCTCTCTCCACATGTTTGGCCAGTCACAGACTGGAGTCTTTTTGATACTTTCTTCATGCGAAATATGTTTGCTTGCTTCCCAAAAATTCAGTCTTAATGCCTTTTGTTTTGTCATCTCAAGAAGATATGGACACTAAATTCCATTAAATATGGATCCGATGGTGCTCAGCTCTTCTTTGTCTCTGGTGTCCGAAATGCAAATGCTCCTCCAATAGCAACATCTAAGGCATGTCTTTTATTTGCTGTCTTATTTTAGACTTTAGTTAGCTTATCCACTGTCTTAAAAACTTTTACTGTTAGTTGCAATAATTTAAAGATATTCCGGTAATATAATATAAATCCTATGAGATAAATATTCATTATTCTTACATCCAGTCAAACTCACTACCTTTAATATGCCTTGATTTTTTCATGCACACACCACATATGTTAGGCTTGATTTTAAAGTTTACTTGATACTTTTTCCATGATAGTTTCATAAGTTTTAAGAGTTCATGTCACGGCAGCTTGCAGCAAAGACAGAAAAGAAGTCAGTAAATTTAGATTTCTTTTCTAGAGCAAATGCAGAAAAAAAGGGTTTTTATAATTTGCACAAGTCATTGAATAATGTTTGTATTGCCATTGGCAGTTTAAAGTCCAATGACAGATCATACATTAAAATCATAACATGAAACTCATTTGTAATTTAAAGTATAGATTACGTTACAAAACTGTATGAATTCTGGGATCTTTTAAAAAATTGAAGAATAAAGATAGAACTATGCTATTTAAAGGAACCACAGGGCTAAGTGGAAATTTATATGCAAAAGGAATAAAAGAAGAAATAACTAGTCTCGCACCCCATAGGTCCTGCAAACACTTATGTCTAAAGTAAGAAATCCTGCTACTCATGAAAAGAACTGTTTCAAGCTACAATTTTATGACAGAATCCTAATACGTTAGACTCCCTCTGGAGCTCTTGTTCCCAAAAATATTGTCTTTAAAGTAATTGTTACACAAATTGCTCCATTAGGCCAGGTTCCGAAATTCTCATTCATTTTTCCATCTACTCAGACAGTGGCCTTCAATAACCCTTTCAAAAAATGACAGAGCTCCCCCTCTGGCATGCCCTCTCCAGAGCTGTGACTCCCTTTGAAGAGAGGTCAGCTTGTGTAATATAGACCATAGAATGCCAAAAGCAGACTGTTGAGATAGACCCATCATTTGAAGTCATGCATGCTTTTCTCCACCTTTTTGTCACCTTCTCTTCTTAATTTTTTAAGGCTGATGGGAACTAAACTGGCCTCTGGCATAAGTAAGGCATTCTTAGCAGTCACTTTCCTGGGCCTAATTATTGCAGTGATGCAGAAGAGCTGCGCATTTGGTTTTGTATTTTTACTGTCCTTGGTAGAATGTTATTGAAGGACAAAGCAGACAATGCAATATATGTCAAAACATATTACAGAATTTGTATGAAGCCTTAAATCTTTTTTTTTTTTTTGGAAGCAACTTGAAAAAGAACTTTACACTTAAAAATGTAAATCTCTGAGAAAAAAAAACTAAACTCACCAAATCCTAACTAGAAGAAAAAGACAGTGTTTGAGGATCTTACTGGATATTCCTGCTAAACCATAACCTGCATTCTCATATTAAAAAAAAAACAACGAAAAACAAAAAAACCACCACCCCAAAACCAAAACAACACCCAAAATACAAAAAAACCCAAAAGCAAACACAAAAATGCTTGGTTTATATTCCAAGTTAAAAAGTTTAGGCACATAACACCTGGGTTATACAGGTGATTCTAATAGCTCCTCAACTTCCTCCTTAACCTCAAGACACTGTAAGTTTTTTTTGAAAAATGCCATTAACATTTTCACTAAATGACTTTCTCCTGTGATACATTCTTGCTTCCTTCATAGGTGTGAACTCTATGCTATTTCCCTTACAAATCTGTCATCAAGCAATCCAGGTAAGCACTTGCCTGTCATTGTTTCCACCTGAACAGACTGATCACTTTACTGCATTTTTACAGTATTTGTTTCCTTTTTACTTTTTTCAGTCATAGAAACATAATTTGGTGTCACAGAGAAAGACTGCTGAAATCCATGATTGCTATGCTCCTTTGATGAGAGAGTATAGGACAGTACATTATCTTACTTGGACCAAACCGGATTGGTAGGATTAATCTAGAGTCAGATTAGAGATTACACTCCTATTGATAATCAGCAAATATAGTGTGGCATGACAGCACTCTGAGGCTGCCCACCTCGCACCCACATGCACAGCAGTTGCAATGCTGTGCGCAGTAGATGCTGCTGTTACTTCAAAATAACAACTCTTTTTCCAACATCCCTTTCTCTTTGTTTGAACTAGATACTGAAGCATCAATAACGAAACACCTTTGACTTATATCTGGAAACCTACAGCTTTGTATAAAGGCTGTGTTTCCCCCTGATTAATGCAGCTTTTCTTCAGTACTCTATCTCTGAACTGTTTGTCTGCTGTGAGCTTTCCTTCTCTAAATCAAAGCTGCCACTGAAAACCAAAAAGATTGTAAGAATGTGAGCAAGAAGGTTTGACTAACTTTTATTTCCAGCCTTCTAATTGGTGTCTGCCATAGTCATGTATATAGTTAACTACATTTACATTTCTCTAATGTAGGTTTCCATCAGATGGCCTCTTAACAAGCAATGATTTAAAGGGATAACTCAAATGTAAAATTCACACTTCTGTATGAGCTGTTTTTAACTAATGTTCTTGAAAAGAACACTTGAAAGTATCATCTCAGAGAGAGAAAAAAAAATTGTTCTGGAACTTCAGTCTTTATTTTCTGCATCCAAAAACCTTCTTCTGCATCATTATTCTGTTCCCCCATTTGTGATTTGGTTTATTTAAGTCCATAAGAAATGACAATATAATAATACATAGGAAAGCCTAAGTTAATGAATAGTATTCTATTCTTGGCACTACTACTGTTAAGCTTTCACCAAATTTCCCTTTGTTACACTACCAGAAAATCAGAAATTCTGCTTTGCCATGAGCACAGTTAATCATTAGCGAGGGCCAAAGAATCACGTCCTGTTTTAATCATGATGTCAAGAAAATGTTTCAATTTATTTGAAAACCTGTCATAAGTGAGAAATTGCAGGGGGGGTTGTTTTTTGTTAAAGTTATTGACATTTTATCTCTGATTTTTCACAAAGTAGGATCAGTTATTTCATCCTTGTGCTTATCAGTATTAAAATAGTTAAAGACAGTGAAATGCAGTTAAACTTTCTAAGACCTGGATATTGATCCAGTAAAAAAAATCTTTCCAGATTTATTTTTATTAGATTTCTCACTAAGAAATAAATAAAAAAAAGTGCAGGAACTGCTCAGCAGTCATGCCATTCTTCTTTACTAAGGCTGTCACTTCTGGGGACATATTCTCCACCATCAAGGCATGTCATTTAGAGATGTCAGATTCATCCCATGCACTGTTTTACCTATACAGACTCTGTGAATTGTAGACTAAATATACCTCTGCTGTACTGTATTTATACTCCTTTTTTCATCTAAGATATTTTGGAAGGACTATGCATGCCTTCTATATGATATATTCTGTTATATTTTAACTAAAGTTAGATTTCACATTACCTATACTGTATTTCTATCCTCAGATAGTCACATTCAGGTGCTCTCTGCAGCCAAAAACTTGTAGAAAACTATTAATTTACCCAGATACACTGGATATTTTAAGGATGAGAGAAATAACTCCCTGCTAGGGTCTGCTTCTCTCCATAGAATCTAAATGGGATTCTCGATATCTACACTTCAGTGAGTCTCATTCCATGTCTGTCTTTTTCATCCACAACTTGCCTCGTGCAATTAAACTGTGCCTTTATCACTCTGCAGGAGTCTAGTCAACAACTGAAAACTAAAACCGCTTATCATATTTAATTAGGCAATTTAACCATGCTGATTTCAGGATTGCACTTCTTCCTCATTCACAGTTGAAATCAAAACCCAAAATGTTTAAAAAGAAACCGTCACATTGAACTGCAGCTCAAGGAGCTCTCCAAATCATAGTAGCACTCTTTCTCGATATATCAGCTCTTGAGGAGATTTCTCCATCACTCTAGTAAGCTACAGACCAAGCAGATAAATTGTGATGTCAAAGTTCAGAAAAGTGTGGAATTTGAATTATACCGTAAGACAGTGGCACTGAAAATTTAAAATAGAATCTACTTTTGTTGCCTTTCCCACAATGACTGTCTTCGGTCCTGATTTAGGTTCAATGTAAAGAGAGTTTTTTAAAGAATCAGCAGTGAGACAGTATAATTTCAATAAATGTGAAACATCTTACGTATGAGGTTTGTTCAGTTTGCAGTTTACAGAGCTGAATGAAGATCAAAGTCAGTGAGTAGCCTTACATTGTGTATGGATAACTGCATGGGTCATTCATCTTACCAGAAAACAAAAAGCCTGAAATTCTATGACTGAACGCACATGCAATAATGTTCTCAAAAATTATTTTCAAAATAAAAAGTACTGAAAATGTATGGTACCTTCTAACCTCTCCAGTCTGCTCTATTCAGGAAGAAGAACCAATGAAAAAGCAAAAATTCAGTGGAGCCAGGATAGATTTCTTAGAAGCAATTTACATCAGTCTGTATTTGGGGGGAGATGTTCCTGGGTAAATACTGATAAAGCAAACCTAGATATAATTCTAGGCATTTTAAAATAAGAAATACAGTTGATTATCTAACATCAAACTCTTTTTCATGAGTCGATCTATGAAGTTATGAAGAGTTATTAATGGCATATAGATAGATTAACAAAATTTATACACATTTTTAGAAGAAATGTAGGTAGTTCAATTTTATTTTTTTTTACCTTGCTTATGAAAACCATAAGTGCTACTTTTGGAGAGTCATCTCAGTAAATTCAGTCAGCAAATGATTTTCTTTTGTTTAGGAGCTGTATGATTGACTGATTCTTAACAAGTGAAGAAAATACCTGTAGGCAAACAACAATACTAAGCTTGCAGTGCACAGAAGTGAGCTAAAAAACAGATGCCAGCCCTCTGCTCTTCCTGTATAATTTGTACATGGTAACGAAAGTAAAGTGATTCCTTAAGCATATTTTCTAGCTTATTATTCACCACTATCTTATTTCATGTGGCACTTCAAAATGCTCTTTTATACCTAGGTTGCTAGAACAGGATATCAGCAGCTTTTTGCTAGTGCATATAATTGAAAGGCTGCTACTTAAAAGAGGCACCATTAAAAATCTGAATTTGCCAGCAGTTACAGCCCAATTCTATGCCTAGAATAGAAAAGCAATTATGGTATGCTGCTGTATTTGGAAGTGTTGGCAAGTCTTAACCTTTAATGGTGACTCCTATTTATAATAAGAAACATACACATTGAGGATCTTTCTTTAGTCTATGTATAACTACCATAACAAAAACAGTGTAAGTAGGTAAGGTAGAATGAAACATTTTATCGTGATTTAGGCTTCAAACAATAAATTCCATTACATTTCAAAGGTCATTTCAAAATTTTTAAAATTTTGATGGTTCTATAATTTCAGAAATTAGTCTAGAGTTATATCTTTTTGGTTTTGCTTTGTGAAAGCACTCCCAATGTTAAACATGAAGTACTTAATACCACTCTTCACCTTTAAAATGAACATCATTAACAATTCCTGACTATCCATTACTCATAGGGGATCAAAATCCATTGACTTTGCATTCTAATTTTGCCAGAATACAATTCTGCTGCCTCAGGTGAAATAAAAATAAATTCTCAGTACTGCAAAGAATATGTGTTCAACTGTACAGATGTGTCCTAATGGCACCTCATACAGTGCAGCATGTTAAGCACACTTACTGCCTGACATCTTGTGAATTTGTTAAAACAGGAATATATCTGTCACTTCTGAGGTAGACTCAAAAGATTAGGAGGGTAAAATTATTAAGTGTCGTGCCTTTTGTTGCTGAAAAAAGGTCTTGGATTTGAAGGGACCAGTGAGCTGACTACATTCCTGTATTGTTGCACATAAGCTGGATTTGCACTAACAATACAGTACTGATTATACCTTAAAGCAAGATTTACTTTCCTGTAGATCATCCCTCTTTATTTACTGAGCTAAGCACTTCACGTGCATTGCCTTGTCTAGCATGAAATAAAGGGCTTGTATTTAAAAAGGCTGCTGATGAATGAAGAGTTACATATGTCTTAAATTATTTCAATTATTTACCATTTATGCACTTAAAATGATTGTAAAAAATACAGTTTTATGGAGAATTGATAGTAATGTTATACAATTACTGTAAATAGCCTTTGGAAAAGTAATGACAAAGTTCTTCATGCCTGTGTTATCCCAAATTGGAGAATGGATGAATATCAGTTTGGTCAATCACATTTGGGGGAGTGTTTCATCCTAAAAATTAAAGTCTCTGGGTTTTTCATTATTAAAAATACTCAAAACTTGTATTTTTATCTAAATAAGGAATGCCATTCATAGAATCATATAATCTTTGTTAATCCAAGGAATACAAAACATTCTTAAAAAGCCACTAAAAAACCCTTGCAAATGAAAGGTAAAAATATTATCTTTATTCTGTTTGCTAAAACTGAGAAAATTAACTTGATGCAGTAACAGAGTGTAAGGCCACTGGAGATTGACTCATTAGTATAATCCAGGGGTTTTAAGCAATCTCTCTGGTATGAGAACACTAACCTATTACTTAAATGATGTGTTATTAAGTAAAAATAATGGTATTTCTTTTACTTTGCCAATACTAGGTTTGTATTTTAAATTCAGTTAAGGAGAAATAGCTAAGCTAAAACAGAAAATTTTTCAGAATTCAGGAGAAATGTCTCCACATTGGCCTGAACAGAGCTCATGCTATTCCCTTTTTAATGTAACTTCTGTTCTAGGAATTTAAGATACTGTGGAGTCACCAAGCTGGCACACAGAAATCCCAATAGCAGCACAGCTCTGGAGCTTGGGTACCTTTAAAAATGACACAAATAATAAGAAAGAGAATCCAGGTTCATTAATTTGATTTAGTAGATGAAACCAGGACCAGATTCCATTTTTACGTAGCCCTCATTCAGGCCAGTTCCCATGGACAGTAGCATGAATTAAGACAAGACCTCACATTTGGTTTAGCAGGATTTGTAATGATGTGTGCCATGGCCTGAGATGTCCGTCTCTTTGAAGAATATCAATCTTTCTACATCCTTTTGAGTGACCATATTTCTCTTCAGTACCACATGTTTACAAATCTGTAGTAACATTCTAAATGTTACTCACTCTGCAAGAAAGAGGAGAAATGTACAATGTACATTTCCAATGTACTTAACCAATGGCAAGAGTGGTTGTTATTCTGGATATTTTGGGTCATGGAACAGAATGCTGAGTTTAAGTTCCATGAGTCACCTTGTGTAGAAATCTCACAGAGCACTTCTATGCACATATGTAGATAGAAATAATAATAACAATGTTTGTGAGTCTGTCCTACGTTGGCGTAAAAATGGAAGTCTACATAGACAGGTAGACCTTTCAAATGTCACAATTTGATGGCAAATGCTTTTCGTAGGGTGAGAGAAATATTTCCTCCTGTTCATCCTTCATCATAAAAGTAAGACTGATCCCCATGAAATGCTGAGCCCCATTGACAAGGTCTTTCAATTCCTTATATCTTAACTGCAAGTTGAATATTTCACACAGTCTAACTTTTGATTTGGTAGATTAACTTATGTCTTTTTTTGTCTTTCTCATAGGCATGAGTAGCTACCTAAAGATACAGACTTTCCCATAATAAAGTCAGGATGGACAGGCATAGGTCTGCCAAGATACCTATGCAGCCCTCAAGAATTTCGCACAGGTTTTTCCCTACTGCTACTGCAACATTTTAAGCATGTAAAAAATATGTCTTGTGGACTGATGCTCTGAGTTTTTCTATCCCTTTCCACTAAAAAAAAAAAAGACAGTGTGTGATAAGTTGTAAAATTACGCTGAAGTCATGAGATACTCCAACAGCAAAACTAAATCTTAACTACATTACCAATTTTAATGTAGAGGTATACAAATCTGTCCTTTATATTAAAAATAAGAAAATCTAAACTTAAGATTTTAGTAAGAAATACCACTTGTAGGACTTACTTGTAATACAAAGCTTTTATACAAATTGATGACACCTAAAAACCTCATGGAGAAAATACTAGCTGTCCACACTCAATCATAATTGTTCTCTCACATTCCGAGTTACTAAAAGTCACACCATGACTTTTAATTTTACAAAGGAAAAAGTTTCACCAGCTTCTAAAAAGCAGAAGACATGATAATTTTAACCTAACTGTGTTTCTACCCAGCTTTCTGTTAAGTCAGAAGATCATAAAAAAAGATAAACTATACATGAACTTTTGTTACATAACATTTACATTTTCTCCATGCATGCAAAGAAATTCCTAATCCAACCAAAATGCTGATAACCTTCAGTTTGGAAATTATGTTTATTTGAAAGACATCTAGTTTTAAAAAGTGATAAAGATTAAAAAAAAAAAAAAAGAAACTTATTAAAACTAGTTAGTTGACTGCCCAAAAAATTACACTTATAAATGGAGCACTTTCATCGACTGTGTTTCTGGAAACCTTAACTTTTCTTCTCCTGCACATAGGTCACTTCTTGGCCTATCATTTTTAACCTATATGTAAGTAACTTGCAACACAATGCACATCCCACAACACTTCTGGTAAAATATACAGTAACACAGTGTAACCAGGTAAACGAGCAGGTCTGATCCCTGCTACAGCACAATTGTGATTGGTCAATATATTGTGAGTAGGTAAAGCAAGAAAAAAAAAAAAAAAGAAAACAGTATGGCCAAAAAGAAGATTATATCTACATGAATAAAGAATGAATGGTTTTGATACAGGATCTTATACCAGACTCTGGGCTAAAATAACTCTGCAAAGTGCTGTTGGGACTGTGACTGGGCTGAACATAACTTTCCTATAAGAGACTTATCTAAAATGCACATAAAGGGAGGACCTTCACTACTGAGTCAGTAGAGCACTGCAGTCCAAGACACAGCTAACTTTGGAACAGTCTGTTCCGTTTTGCTAAAACTGTCATCTAGAAGATTTCTGATTAAATGAAGAGGTTTCAGAAGATATTACAGAAAATAATTAAAGGAATGAAAACAGACCTTCTGTGCAATTCAGAGAGTCCAACTGACCTGTTCAAAGGAAAAGATTAATGGGGAAGAAGCAACTTAGTCACAGCCTATAAAGATCTATACAGATTTTTATCATGCATTTTCCCATCCAGCAAACAAAGGTATAATAAGATGCTATGACTGCCAGTTGATGATAGACAAGTCTGCCCCTGGAGTGTAGTTAAATCTTCAAACCAAAGACTTTTAGAGGCATTTATGTAGTTTTACTTCCAAGTCTCCCCACTTGATGATTTAAAATAATACTTTATAGAGCATTGTTTAATAACATGATTCTCTTTTCCAAACTAATAATCTACAGAACAACTCAACTGATAATTAGTTCTTCTAATATTAGAGGGTAAATTAATTCAGTGAATGATTCAGAGAAAATACAAGGCTAACTCACCAACAACATAAGTGAAAAAAATTAACATCATAAATCTCTATTTCATGAACAGATCTGTGATTTAAACACATTTTTGCAAAATCTCCTAAATGAAGATTCATTTCTTTTCAGTTAAGAAGTATGTTTCTTTATTCAGAAGTCCACAGTTCTTTAAAAAAATAGCATCCATTGTAATTTTATCATTTGGGAAGGTAATATGTTGAGCTAAAATCTTGTCTATTCAGGCTTTATTTTTGTAGGATGTGGACTACAGATAATTTGAACAAGAAAATCTTCTATCTTTTGACAACCACTCATTTGCTTTTAAACTCCTGCGCACTCACTGTCTGCAATCATGCTCTAAAGCACCATAATTAAAACATGGAGTGCTGAATGTATTTAACAGGTTCAATTCTGTTTGCTGGTTAAAGATTAAGAGACCAAAAGATGGAGTCTATTAACAATACTGTATGAAGAAAGAGAAATCACTGCAGACTGAAGTAAGTCCCACTGGGGGCCTAACAAGCACCTGCCATTTTCATGCAGTGAGAGATCAATCAGTCTCTATATGCAGCAAGACGACTTGCCAAAAGCTGAACCACAAGGGGGAGAGAAGAAAATGATCAATTCCCCAAATTCTGTGCTCTGCAGTAATAAAATGTTGTGTTCTAAACACTTTCACTGTTTTTGCAATTGTGATATCTTGGTCAAGTTCAAAATGTGCAGTGAAACTTCGGTATCAAAAATGTGTTAGAAAATAAATTCTCTCTGTTATTACTGTGTAAATCTAGTCACATTACAAGAAAAATAAGTTTTGGGGTTTTAAAACTGACAGTTGTGGAGTACAAACACCCAGGTTTTTGTTCTCATGGACAAGACTGCAGTTTAAATTTTCCAAAATTGGACTCAGTGCTTATTTGATTTCTGGTTGCCCTAGAGGACTGAGTTGGCCAACAGAATACTAAAATATTCTAAATACATATCAAACACAACAGTGACAACTGGAAATAAAATAAAAAAAATTGGAATTTGTCTATTCGTCAGAAAGTGTTGTTATTAACACCCCTACAAGTTCACTTGTTATCAAGCAGAAGAATAGCCAAAAAAATCACAGAACATTACACACAATTCTAGGTCTTACCAAAACTCCAGGTTCTTACCGGCTTGGGTCGGTGCCAGGGCACATGGATACAATTGCATGTTAAGGTAAGAAAAACCACCCTCAATTTGCAAAGATCAGAAACCGTGAATGAAATCTCTAGACATTATTATTCTTTCCTAGGTAATCAAGTACTCAAATACATCTTAAAAGGTGACATGATCAAACAAAATTGTCTGGAATTCTAGAGAAAGCACTGAGATCATGCACTTATGCGATTAGCCTGGATTTTTTAGTATTTTCATGTTATCTCTCAAGTGTTCTTAAGGCCACTTTCCCGCAATATGAAGTGTGATTTTTCATTTCCTGTTATACAGAAGACAGCTGTGGAGCAGTGGTACAATAGTAAATAATACAGGATGGGAATCTGTTTGGTATACAGAAAAAAACAACAAACAAAGAGGCTTATTAGAGGTATTTATTTGCATTTTCCCTTCACTATTATTCTGAAGAATGATGGTTATAATAAAAAACCTCAATTAAAAATGTCCAAACCTGTCTTTCAATGTAACAAAAGAAGTCCAAACTGGCAAAAATGAAAAATAAAGAGGACCGCCAAAAATGCAAAATAGTATATTATTCATTATTCGATTAGAAAAATACTTCTGTTTGAAACAAAAAAGTGTAAACAAATGGTTTGAGAAAACTGTTTATCATTTAGTGGAGAAATTGTTCCAGAAGTCTTCATCCTTGCACAAATATAACTTTTAAAATATTATTAAGGTCATAGTTTGCAGAGGTTATCTGCTGGGTAAATGACTGTAGTACTAGATCAAGAGAGATCCAAAGATGGCTATAACCGCTACATCAAACTTGCAGAAGAAAAAACAAGACTTTTCAGACAGGATTTTAAATAGCTTGTTCAGTTCTGCCAGTTCCTGCTTTAGTCTATTCTAGTCTATTAGGTTTCAGCAAATCCATCTCCCTGTTAGTTTTGCTCCTCAAACACTCTTGTTGATATATTTAATTTTAATACCACACCTTCAGTTGCCTCACAGAAAGAAATACAACATGATACTGTGTGGATTGTGCTGCTCTTCAGTCTGAGGTAAAGTTCTGACTTCAGTGAAGTGAACAGGAAGACTTCCATTGATTTTGGTGGGATCATGGTTTAACACACAGACTATAAATAAACACATCTCTAGGGTCTGCACCACAAATCCTGTTATCACCTAATGCCCTGATCAAGTTGCATACATTAACACTCAGTAAATTAATTTGTACTGTAAAAAAAAAAACAAACACCCTAATCAATTACAGTTATGTAGACAATCTTTAAGAAAATAAATAAAACAAGCACCTGATAAAGATTAAAAATAAAGCAAACAACCAAAAAAACCAAAAAACAATAACAAATCTCCCCCTTCCCTCCAACAGAACAGCATATATGAAGAGGTAAATTGAAAATAATTTTTTCACACAAAAAAAATTGAAATTTAAACTGTTCTGCAATGTATAATATACTTGTCAATTAAATAGGAAGAAAGATATTATTTCTTTTTGGCTTTCAAATATCACAAAAAATATAGTCTTACTTCTATGTGAGAGCTAAGTACAAAAATGCTGAACAATGCTGCAGTCTTTGGTGATTGCTTCTTCTTTAAAAAACATCTCTAGTACGACATAAACAACTTAGCGAGTTCGGTGTACGGATTGCATGTCACTTGGGTTTACTGTGAGACAACGCCTACAGAAGAGATTCAAAGGTACAGCCATGAAATAATACTCAGAATACAAAATGAATTACTTCTCTTTCTAGGAATCACCAGGATCACATTCATAGAAGACCGAACTAAATCATGTGTACAATATTTAGAAACCTTACATCAAGACATCATATAATAGACAGCTTTACCTAGTCCTGAAAGCACTTGCACTCTCTACTCAGTTCTCAGTTTGACCTAAACTTTCCCTGTGATTTTATATTAAATATCAATGTGAGTGCATTGATACTGATACACAGGGAAGCATGTGCTCTGGGGAGAATGCTGTCTTTCTTCTGCCTAAGCTTCTCTATGATCTACTGTGCCTAGACTAAATTCCACTTAACTCCCTAGAAAACCGCGAAAATTTTTATGGTCAATCACAATCTGAAAAGCAATGGAAAATGTAGTGTTTAACTCCTAGGAAGCAACCTAATGGCTACCATCCATATTCCTTTCAATACAAGCTATAAAAAAGGTTCACAGCCTGAACCAACCATACTGAAAAGTTTCCAAGAGCTCAGCTTAGAATTTTGGCTAAAAAAATTGTAAATATTAATTCTTGGGTATTTTTAAAGAATGTCAATGCAATTTTCCTGCATCATCAGGAAGCATACTGGCCAGTTTATGCTGAAAGGGACTTCTGTTATCATTGCAGAAAAAATATTTTAAAGCATTACTTTGCTAAACAAATTAGAAGGACTCCTTTGAGTATTCATAATACATATTTACTAACTATTTTAATTAAAACAGATATCTCTCTACTTAGCTTGAAACCTATATTTCAATCTGCCTTATGATTTTTCAAGGTTCCTGTATCACATGAACATACATTTTTGAAAAACAAATATAAATCAAATATGATGGAATAAACACTGATTAGAACATTTTGGAACACCATTAACATACCCAATTTACATGGCACAAATCTGCTAACATCTGCAGTGATATACAATCCCCCAATATCTTTCATATCATGAAGATGAAAACAGCCTTTTTTTTAATCTTCTTTTGCTACAATAAATACAACAGCGTATTTCTCCTATTTTGCATTTAACGAGAAGCCAGTGAGTGTTATTATATTAGCATAGAACATGAAAAGGGAGAAGATGGAAAAAAGATGCTGAGCAGTTCAAGTAATCTGTTAGCCCAGGACCTAGAACAAGAAATCACCTCCATCAGACAGTAATTCATTGTTCTGGGAGGCTCCAAGATAAATAACCTAGACTACAGCATCACCTCCCTTGGCACTTTTCATATTTCTTCATTTCCAGCATCAAAACTGAATAGTGGAATTTTAAACAAGGAACGATCTATTAAAGCTCATTAAAAACATCCCCTTACATATATTGACATGCAGAAGGTTCTGAAACCACTGATGTTGACTATTT
>NW_020897704.1:7244272-7465744 GCF_003984885.1 Neopelma chrysocephalum
AAACCACCTTCCTCTGAAAATCCTACAGACAAATAACTGTTGACAAGCTCTTTAATTTGCAGTTCTTTATTTTCACAGACCCACAGTGGCAGCAACCCATCACCCATAAGGTTTTTTGCCTCTTTGCTCTTTTCCCTTGTCCACATCCTTTGCTCCAGGCATTCCTCTGCTTCACAAAGAGCTAAGGAAATTCTTGTTTGTATTTCAGAAAACCTGAATGCAAAAAAGTTATGCATTTGCAAGCTTCCAAACCCAGCAAATTCACTGTACCAAATATGAGCACTCAGATTCAGGAATATGAAACCAAATTGCTAAGACCTTCAGCTCCTAACCTTTGCAAACTAGTTGGACCAAGCCACTTTCCCTTGGGCCACTGTAGCTGTCAGCATTGCAGTGGCAACGAGTGGACTGGGTGTCGAGCAGGGTGTTGAACAGATACTGATGGTTCTGTTTGTTGCACTGTCTGCCCACCTTCCTCTTCCACAGCAGAAACCATCACAGCAGCATCTCTGTCCCAGCCATGTGTATACTCCACATCCTATGAGGTGTGGGATCCCACACCCTATCCCACATACTTTCCAGGTGAAGAACTACTATTACACATTATGATTACCTACGAAGTAAATATTTAATCCTCAGATCACTCTGAAAAACAGCTTATTACTGTCCAAAAATAAGGTGGGTTTTTTTTACCACTTATCTTTTGTAACTCGGGGCTTTCTGTTTTTTAAAATTGTGTTTCAGATACATCACCTACTTTTCTAAGGACAAAAATGAAATGTATGCCAAAAATAATTTTAATGTGAATGTCTCATTCCTCCCTAAACTAATGGAAGACCTAGTCCTAGGCTCGTAAAATTCTTGCTTATTTGCTTTTATTACCATGCCTTAACAATGACATATAAGATACACTCTTCTTTCCTATTTTAATAAGCACTTTTACTAAGATGATGGTAATGATGGATCCTTTATTATGAATTACTTTGACTTTTTTACGTCCAAAAATTTTATCAGCAGTACAATCTCCATTGCTAACAGCCGACTACTCTGCACCACTAAGCAAGAGAAAGACAGTTTCACTTAGAGCAAATGAAGTAGCAAAAATACCTTTTTTTATGACAGGAACTATAGCTTCTGGACTTCTCATATTGGCTATGTATTTCTTGTGGTTTCTGTATTCTTTGTGTTCATCCTAATTTGAGAGGAAATGGTTCCATAGGACTCTAAAAGACAAATCATTCCTCCTAGAAAGATCAAATTGCTCCTGTGATCAAGTCAAGTAATTCAGCTTGCTCGGGCTCTGGGGGAGGCAGAGCACTGGAAGAGCAGCAGCCCCTTAGATCACTGGGTCACTGTTATCCCTGTATGAAAACCTAACTCAAGTGAATAGCCACTCACTGTAGATGAAAAAACTCTGATTAACCCTTATGAGGGCTGTGCTGTGTTCAGAGGACTCAGGAGTATTCATGAGATTTCTGATATTTAAGATGCAGTTCGTGATAAAGCAGCAAGGGGAATCTACAGCAAGACCTTAACTGAAGCAACATTAGATGTCTGTCTGGGGCAACAACCATCTCATGTGAAACCTGCCTGAGAGCTGGCAGATGACACTGCAGGGTTTACAGCAGCAGCAAGACAATCTAAGATTTTGCAGGAAACTTTCACAAAAACGTTTACAGAAAACTTGTAAAAGGACATTGACACATATATAGTTGTATTAATGCCTTTTGTACTAATGTATTAATACTTTTTTCCCTTTCCAAACCCTTGGTTCACTTCCTACTCCTGTTAACTACACCATGGAGTCCCCTTAGGGGTCAGGTGCAGAAAAGTATATAATTTCATCGTGGCAATTGTAAGAGCTATGGGAATATTTCTGGATTTAAGAGGCACAATTGGACCAAAATATTCTACTGAAACATGTACTATCAACACTACAAAACCAGAAATAAGTCCTAATAATAATCTTTACTGTAGTTATCTTTTCTTTCATCTTTTTCTCTTTATTGTCTCCTAGTGGAATACCATTTTTAAAGGATATTGTTCCAGAATTCATAGTACAAAAAGATAGTATCAGAGAATTAAGAAATATAACCTATTAGTTTCTTTCTGCACTGATATTATGCCCCTTAAGAATAACTCACTTGGAAATAACTTGTGAGCAATATTATCTCTATCTTATGGGCTTTTACAGAACTCAGTTTTATCTTTATGGTTGTTGTTCATTTACCGAAAAGGTTAAAGATTTTCTAAAGTGTTTCATTATTTATCAACAACAGACTTTTTCACATATTCTAGGAACATAAATATGCCCCCCCAAACACCTGCAATTTAATTACTGCCACTGTATACTAGCACTGAAAAGCCTAGATTTTTCTTACATTATACAGTACAGTTATTATAAAAGAGTGCAGTATGATGAAACATACATATTTAGTGCTGGTCAACAGAATATTACTGAACCAAGATCAATAAATTCTGATTTTCTGTGTTTAGCAAGACTCAGAAAACACCATCACCATCAGCAAATAATGTAAGAGAATGGAGTTTCAGTTCTGCTCTCATGGAAAAGGAAAAAAGTAAAGGGAAAAAATTCACACTGCTGAGGAGGTCAGGCAAAGTACATGATCACTTCTGCTTCACTTGCTGGCTTCTCTGGAAGCACTGTCCACACATAACAGCCAAGTCTTCTAGGACTGGATCATTGCATAGGCCAGACCCAGCTGTGAGGAGCAGAGGCTGGATAATCCTGAGCCTCACATGTGCCCTCATGCACAGAAATATATAGTTATAGACAAAGGTCTGTATCAGCTTGGAGAAAAGAAAGCTCAGGGGAGACCTTATCATTCTGTGTAACTACCTGAAAGCAGACTGTAGCCAGGTGGGGGTCAGTCTCTTTTTCCAAGTCATAGGATAACAGGAAATGGCCTCAGGTTGCCACTGACGGGGTAGGGAGGATGTGTGTGTTAGACTGAATACTAAGTAAAATTTCTTCACCAAAGATGTTGTCAAGCATTGGAACAGGCTGCCTGGGGAAAACATGGAGTTACCAGACCTGAAGGCATTTAAAAGATACATAAATGTGGCACTTAGGGATATGGTTTAGTGTTTGACTTGGCAGTATTAGGTTAATGGTTGGACTCAATGATCTTAAAGGTCTGTTCCAACCAAAATGATTCTATGAATGTAGCATTGCTGTCACAATAATTGTTTACCCTTGCATTTATAAGTAGGCACAAAACTATCCCTGAAAAGTAAATCTCATCTTATGAGAAGGTTTATTTGGAAACACTCTCGTGTCTGAATATGAATTAGTGGACTATTCTCGAAATAATGTACAGAGAATTCAATGCAATTTTATTAATGCAACATGCTGACAACTGAGAACTTGTACCAAGAATTCATACTTGATGCTGTAGTCAATACAGTACAGTATGTCTTCAGTCTTGATGATGCTAGCAAAAATTTCACAACCTGTACATGATTTGTGAGTACAGTTTGACTGGATCAAGGTCTCATTAAAAACAAAACAAAACAAGCAAACAAGTAAAAATAAAAAGAAGAAGAAAAAAAACCATAAAAGATAGAAGGAATTACTGAATTATTTATAGAACTCTTGGGAGTTTTATTATATCTTTCCAGAGCATCATTTTGTCAGCAAAGCTGTAACAACTTCAGGCTTAAAAAACATATGATATGTACAAAATCAATCAATAAAAATCAGTCTGAAAACATCAACAATAACACGTTAACTTTATTACTTAACACTCCTAACCTGATTTCTGATAATGAGGTTTATTAGTCCCTTCTCAAACTATTAGCTTTTCAGTCTGTGGACCACAGAATCATAGACTGTTAAGGAATGGATCTAGTGCCAAGCCCCTCTTGCCATGGGCAGGGACACCTGCCATGAGACCAGGTTGCTCAAGGCCTTATTCAACCTGGCTTTGAACACTACCAGGGTTGGAGCATCCACAACCTCCCTGGGCAACCTGTTCCAGCGTCTAACCACCCTAGTTCTTCCTAATATCTAACCTAAACTTCTCCTCTTTCAATTTGTATCTATTACTCCTTGTCCTATCACTACAGTTCCTGATGAAGACTCCTGTTCTGGCTTCCTAATAGGCCCCTTCAGATACTGGAAGATTGTTATGAGGTCTCCATATAACCTTCTCTTCTCCAGGCTGAACAGCCGCAACTTTCTCAGCCTGTCTTCATAGGGCAGGTGCTCCAGTCCCCTTGTCAACTTTGTGGCCCTTCTCTGGACTTGCCCCATGTCCTTCTTATGTTGGGAACACCAGAACTGTATGCAGCACTCCAGGTAGGGTCTCACAAGAGCAGAGCAGAGCGGGAGAATCACCTGCTGGCCACACTCTCCTGATGCAGCCCAGCATTTCATTGGCTTTCTGGTCTGCAAGCGCACACTGCCAGCTCATGTCCGGCTCATGTTGAGTTTTTCAACAACCATCACCCCTAAGTCTTTCTCTACAGGATTGCTCTCAATTACTTTGCTGCCCAATCTGTAGGTGTGTCTGGGATTGCCACAACCCAGATGTAGGACCTTGCACTTCAATTTGTTGACCTTCATGAACTTGGCATTGGCCCACCTCTCAAGCTTTTCAAGGTGCCTCTGGATGACATCCCTTCCCTCCAGCTGCACCCACAGCTTGGTGCCATCAGTAAATGAGCTCAGGGTGCCCTCCAACTCAGTCTGTGTTCAACTGTACTGTTCAACAAAGATGTTGAACAGTATTGGCACCAGTACCGACCCCTGAGGGACACCACTTGTCACTGGTCTCCACGTGGGCAATGAGCCATTGACCACAACTCTCTGCATGCAGCCCTCCAGCCAGTCTTTTATCCACTGAGTGGTCCATCCATCAAATCCTTGTCTCTCCAATTTGGAGACAAGGATGTTGTGTGGGACAGTGACAAACGCTTTGCAGAAGTCCAGGTAGACGATGTCAGTTGCTCTGCCCCTGTCCACCAATGTTGTATCCCCATCATAGAGGGTCACCAAATTTTCAGGAATAATTTCCCCTTTGTAAAGCCATGTTGGCTGATCCCAATCACCTCTTTGTTTTCCATGTGCCTTAGCGTAGTTTCCAGGAGAATCTGCTCCATAATTTTGCCTGCACAGAGGCGAGACTGAACTGGTCTGCAGTTTCCCAGGTCTTTCACTTCCCCTTTTTAAACACAGGGGTTATATTTCCCTTTTTCCAGTCATCGGGGACTTCCACACTTGATTGCCATATTTGACTGCCACAATTTTTCAAAAATGATGGATAGAACTTAGCCACTTTGTCTGCCAGCTCCCTCAGGACCCGTGGATGAATCTCATCAGGTCCCTCCCATGTACTTGTCCACATTCAGGTTCCTTAGATGGTCTCAGACTTGATCCTCCCCTACACTGGGCTTGGAGTCTTCATTCTCTGAGTCCCTGTATTTGGCTTTCTTGACTTCGGTGGCATGGCTGGAGCACTTCCCCTTGAAGACTGAGGCACAGAAGTTGTTGAGAACCTCAGCTTTCTGTTTGTTCAAGGTAGCCATATCTCCCGTTTCCTTTTGGAGAGGGTCAACACTATCCTTAGTCTTTGTCTTGCTTGCAACATATTTATAGAAGCCCTTCCAATTGTTCTTAATATCCCTGGCCTGCAAATGAGTGTGGCTTTGTGTCTTTTTTTTTTTTCTCTGTTTTATTCAGATTATTTGATTTTGGATAAGTTTTATAACACTGTAATGAAGATTTCCTTGAAAAGTCATATAAACCCTGCTGTGCAGATATTTTACTTTTTACAACCTACTTACAATACTCTTCTAAGCTATGGTGCCAAATTTTTATGCAATACTCGGTTTCATGGCAGAATTCTTTGTATGAATACAGACATTTATATGGCAGATGTTTTGTGCGTGTCTATTTTTTGTTTTCCTTTCAAAAATTGTGTTATGTCTATGCAAATTCCCTACACTTCAATAATTTTAAGAGCTGACAAATATGCTCAGTACTGTATCTTCCAATATGAATAACACTCAAATATAGACTGCTTTGTCAGCAACATCTGCAACACTTTGGGAGATGCTCCAAAATTTGTTTCATTTTAAAGTTCATTAATTTGACACATTAAAATATAAATGCATTATAAAATCATGCATTTCTAGCTTTCATTAAAATGTTTATATTGCAGAGAATGTGATTTTATCAGTTCCCTTTATTTCTTTCAAGTCACCATTAAAAAAGACAACCATTCTTTTATTAACGTTAAGAGTTTTACTGCAGATGTTGAATCAAAAACAAATAAAAGCGTGGCACAAAGCACACAGTAAGAGGATGTTTTGGCCTAGTTCTATTTTGATGTTCCTAAATGAAAGCTAAAAGATTACTTCTAGGGGATAGAATGGGAGTGGATTTCTGTATTACTAAGTACATATATTGCTATCATTCAGATGACAACCCATCAGAACAGTGTGACTATTTCAGCAATGCAGGTAGAGACATTTTCACACTCCCTTGAGCAGAACACCTGCATAGTATGCTACCAGAGAAGTCTTGGTTTGACCAGCTAATACAATTTTAAACATCTGCCAGTGGTCTTACATTTTTTACCATTTATTAAGATGGACAAAGAGATTACTGATGAAACACAGTCATTTGAAAAAGCATTTATATTGTAATTAGAGGACCTACTATCATTATTATATGAACAAATTAATTCTTCATGTTATACAATTGATTTCGGTAGAGTTAGTTACATCAAGAATGAGAAGAAAACAGCAGTTCACAAAGGAAAAACAAAGATGAAAGGCATGATATTTAATGTAACAAAGCCTACTGAAAATCAGATGATTCCCATATCTAAGAAGTACAAGTACGCACTTATTGAAATAAAGACAAAAGCAATGCTGCTATCCATGTCAAATTGTTTTCTGGAATGAGAGCCAGAGGGGATGATTTGCTTTAAAAACAAAGACATAAAACCTGACTATAAAGTAGGTATCAAACTTAAATGTTTGGAATCTTCCTCCTTCAAATGCATTTTGTATCACTGAACACACTTATGGCTGTGCTATACAGGTAAATCTGATCCTCTGGATTGCCTGCAATAGCCAAGATATCCACAGCCTCTGTTCAGATTCCCTAATGGCTCCAAGTTCTTCTTTTTCCACAAATAGCAACTTACCATGAAAATATTTCAGAAGTCAGTAAAAAATTCTGCAATGATCACTTGGCAAGTAACATGAAAAGATAAGGCAATCCACCTAAAATCTTATGTTAGGTGATAAACACTCTAAACCTTCCAAAATCAATCTTTTAATTTGCATGTCTTTTAGAATTTATATTTATTAGGTATTTCTGAAGTTAGTATGAAACTAAAAATTTTCATTGGCAATACAAACTTAGAGGTGTGTATTCTGAGGAGACGGACATCTATCTTTCTAAACTAAGGCCCTTCTACTATTCTCCAGATTTAGGCAGACAAGAATATTAAGTTTGGCTACCTCACCAGGAGGAATCAGGGAAGACGTGGCTGTACCTCAACCAAGGATGATGACAACAGGGCCATCCATAGCTTGTATATCAGTCTAGTAGTTAGACCAATCACCTAGGATGCAACTAGACCTATTTATGGCAAGTGAGATTGAATCTCCAGTTCCTGCATTCCAGGAAAATGCCATGATCACAAGGAAAATGTATCAAATCAGAATATTTTTTCACTCCTCTTTCAAAAATTAAACCACTGAGCAGCAAATCTTGAAGTCCCGTGGAGAACTGACAACATAATTAGCCCAAGCCCAGTACCTGACACTCATCAGGGAACCAAACAGAGGATACAGACCACTCTCCATGATACATATATGCATTTTTATATTGACATTGGATAAAAAAACATTCTGAAGAGATTTAATTGTCTTTTGGAGACACCTAACCTGTCTACAAAACCACTAAGGACAGAAATTTCAATGTCCTGGTGGAGGTTTAGATAGGTACCCACTCCTCTGACTGGATAGTACAGCTGGGCATATTTGCTCATGTCTTTGCTCAGACACTTAGGGTGTGCCCAGTTGTGCATTCAATTCAAAATTTGCAATTCTTAGAAAGAAATTTCATCATATAATTTATGTCCTAGTCCAAGCCCCAGGTGTGTCAAATCTCAAAGACAAGTGAAAACTCTCATAATTGGCTTGTACCTGATCTTTCTCATGCTAGATTTGTGTGTCAAACATACAGAGGATGTTACAGCAGGATGTTCACTCTCCATTCAAAGCAGCACTGCACACTTCTTAGCTGCAGCAATTCCTATACCTGAGGTAGTACCACCACTTAAGATATCACCTTATTTAGACTGCTAAATGTACCTTCAGTTGTATGACTCATTTCACATGAAAGGCAAGAATTCTCCTCAGAAGTCTGCAAAATACTATCCTTCATTAAAATCTATGAGTGATTAGGCATAATAAACATGACAAATCAACCTCACCCCATCTAGCCTTAAGTGTTTTTCAGATGGGTGACAAATCACCTGTAAGGGCTATCGAGGGAGAAAGGATTCGGAAGGCTACCTCTACTGTTATAAGAACTAAGTATGAGTCTTCCCATAACCCTGTCAACTTTTTTTTCTGTTTACATATTTGACACTGCCACACCACAGATTGTATAACTATTTTGTGGCTAAAACAATTCTAAAACTTGTTCTGTAAGGGAAAAATCACTCTCAAAAGAGATTCTCAGGACATCATGGAGAAAAAGGAAAAGAGGTAGGAATAAAAAGAAAAAGAACAAAAGAGAAAAGAAATTTTTTTTAAAAAGTAAATGTATTAGAGAGGCTACCTTTAAAATCCCTGCTCCAGAGAAGTACAACATTTTCCACACTTTAGGACATGGACTTTCAAATACCTTATCCCTTTCATGAAGGGGTACACCAGTATATGTCATATGAGGGATGTATTTAATGCAATTGTCCTTACTTCAGAGGCAACTTTCAGAATTCTTTTGTAAGTGCAAATGGGGAAGAATAGCAGTGCTGTCTGAAAAAAAAAAACTAGGTATCCAGCAGCAGTTGTGATGGCACAAAAGGCATTGGAACTATGTAATAAAGGCAGATGGAACCCATAGATATTGGCCTAGAATAATTTAAACTGCTCTGTATCTCTGCATCCTTGTTATTCTGAGTTGATCTGCAGTATCGCAATCAGAAGTTGATGTGGCTGAAAGACAACCTTGGAAAAAGTGGTGCCTGTTTGGCATCCCAGATATTTCCACAAGCACTTAGGGTCTGATCAAAATAGAGGTCAGACATATACAACCAGAGTGGGTTGAGAGAATAGGTCTGGGGCAGTTTGGATTTAGATTGGTTTAGGCTACCATGAAGCTGCACTGTCAGTTGAAAGAAAAGGTCTTATTCTATATTTTGCTGACTGATTTTACTGTCCCACCCTTGCCTGGCTTTATTTGGATTAAGGAGCAGTCAGTTTTGTTCACTTCCAAACTCCTGTCTCTGCCATGTAATGAGATTGCTAAGGTCTAATGAAAAGCAGGAATAGCCCCAGCTTTGGGTTATCACTTTCCCACGACTCTGTAAACTGAGTTGTCTTTCTGCATATCCCAGCATGCTCTTATGCAAGTGAACAAAAGGAGTAGCTGAGAACAAAGCCTCACAGGCAGGAGTTAACTAGATCAAAAAACTGGCAACCTCATCCTTTAGGTCTGCCACCAAGGTAAAGAAACCTATGTGCAGATATAATATTATTGAGTATTGCTATTCCAAATGGTTAATGAAAATATAGCAGGGGAACACTGGAAAACAGAAACGTCTGTTATGTGTCTACCTTTCACAGATTTTCAATAACACTTAAGAGCTTAACATCTTTTATCCTTTTGAAACCATTCTTCATAAAATTAGACTTTTCTCAAGTCTGTCACTTCCTGGGCCACCTCGACCTAGATCAATACACTCCTGTTAAGTGTTATTATGCACTGTTCACAGGTCCTCCATCAGCATCTTGTTGAAATGACAGTTTTCAATGTGACATGCCTTTCTGAATTAATTTTCAAGTATGGTTTTAAGAAATAATGTGTCAAATGTATTAGAAAAATCCCTGAACTATAACCTTTTTCATTTTCTTTATTCATTGCTTGTTTTGTTCAGTCCAAGAATTCTAGCTTGCTTTGCATGATTTAACAGAAATCTTTGGGGATATTCTTAAAAATGGAAATGTTCCAAAATGGATATATATGTGCAACAGCTTCATCTTCTAACACTTGTGGCATGAACACTTTCATTGTGTGAAACCGGTGTGCAATAATTTTAGCATTTTTAAATTCTCGATGTCGATGCAACACACCAGCTCCCAGCCTTCATAATTTTACATTACCTGCCCAGAAAATACACGATTTAAACTATATACTCAAGTTCTCTGTTGTCTTTTCCAGGTTTCTTCCCTGTTTGCATTTCAAATCTATTTTTCTTTGACATTTACAATGTATCCTGCAGTCCCCTTTAGTTCAACTACATGGCAGACAGTATCTATTGAATCACTTCTTACAAACAGTGTGTTGTGCTACTTACAGCACAAAATTGCACAAGTTATCTTCATATTTGTTGCCTCCGATAGACTCTCTTTCCAGTCACTTACTAAATGAAAATTGATTTTCTCATATTCATGCAAGAAATCAGAACCTTCAGACAATATCAATCTATAATGAAACATACATGGTAGGAGTGGGCAGCACTGTATCAAATTGTCTGGTTTAGGAGATGAGGAATGAGATTTAGTTGCTTAACACAACTAATGAACTAGCATTTTCTGCATGACTTCCAGCTGTCACCCCACAAAGGTGTAGCAGTAAACCTGCATTATATGGGAAAACTGTGGTTTAAGCATGTTTTAAAATGGCTTTTTTGTGGTCTCTGCTAACTCATGTTTCTTCTTCCCAAAATCCCCCACGGCCAGTTCTTATCTCTGTCTCAGGAATGTCCTGAGAAGATATCAAGAAGTCTTCTCATTGGTCTCTTGTTAACCCCTTCCTTATTTGGCTGTTCCCTGCCTGATTGGTGTTTTGTAAGACCCCTTACCTTACATGGTCCCTTTTGACCCTCCCAAGAGCTTTATAAACCCCTAACCACAATAAACTCTCTCTCTCGCCTCCTCTCCAAGTCCCGTGTGCTGTCTCTCTCCGGCTGCCATGGGACCACGTGGATGGGGGGAGGGGTGAGCACCTAACCCCTCCATGCGTCCAGGACCCTGAAGAAACCCCTGGAACTGGAGTAACCCCTTCCCCATCCACCTCAAGCCTTCGGAAATGGAACCCCACAATGGGAGGAATGCACCCAGACAAAGGCACTGGTCTACAGGTTCTATGTCACGTATCTTCACCCTATGATAGATGCCTTCAATACCCTTAAGTATCTGCATGCACTAAAATGATAAGTTGAGGAAACTAAATCACATTTAGAATGTCTATCTGTTATGTTAAGAATTGTCAAACAAAAGAAAACCCAATATTACCACTACTAATATGAACTTGGTTTATCTGTTCCCTTTTGTCCATTTCAGTACTAATTCTTGACATGTTTATTTCTTAGACCAGTTATGATGCTATTTCAGTATTTAGAAAGGTTTACCTAAATGTAAGTGGTGATTAAAGTGCTAAGCAATAATACCAAAATCTGTTATTAGCCTCTTCACTCTTTCATGGGCCTGCTATTTTTCCATGCAGATAACTGAATCTGTGAACTATGTCCTGATACTTCCATTTTTAAAATGTAGGTTCTTTTCTTGGTTTTGAGGATATTGATGAGAAACCTACTCCCATAAAAACCCATAATTTTTACTGGTATACTGGAAAATTATAGAATTTGGAAAGAATTTGAAATTCAACTTTTTTTTTTTTTAATTAGGACCAACTTAACAATTCAGGCATTCCTTAAAATGCAGTTTTTAAAGTCTTGGATACACTTGAACGTTCTTAGATGTCTATAATTTATTGGGTAGGTTTGCACTATGACATAGTGGTCAATGAACTCACCAAGTTACATATATGGTTTCATTTACATTTCAGAATTCTACTTTCAAAGTATAGAAAAAAATAAAAACAACCCATGAATTTTTTGCTTGGCTTTTTCACTGAAAACAGAATTTATTCCACAAAACCATGAAATAGGTGATTGGAAACTTAATATTATTGCCTTGGGTAGAATCAGTTTTTGTTACTTACTGAAAGTGACAGTTCAGACCTCAAGATAGATCAGAATGTAGCTCATTTTACAGTGAACTACCTGGCTTTAAATATAGATTAATCCATATCATAAAGAAAAACTATAGTTCCTAAGCATTAAACAGAAACCAGTTTTTCTCACTGAATCTGAAACTTCCCTGTCCTTAAGTAAGCATTGTAAGATTGGACTGAACACTAGAAGCAAATTCCCAATATGAAATAAGAAAAAGGAATCCTGAAAGAAAATATATATCTATAAAGCTTATCTATCTGAAAATTGATTTTAATTATTTGTACAGGAATTGTAATATCTTTAAAATAGTCCATGCAGAAATAGGTATTCATATTTTCTGTAACTTTGAAAAGACAAATAAAAAGGGGATATTATAAGTCCCCATTATAACTGGAAAATACATGTTCTGAAAGTGAAGAAAAACTCCTATATCCCCTTTTTTCTTTGAAGGAATCATTTGAGAAGGTAAGAAATTATGATTTCAACTTACCCTGCCATTTTACTGTACATTATTCTTGGAATAAATTGTGATCTCTTTTAAGGTAGTGTGAATCACTGAACATTAGTAGAGCCAGTATTCAGTATTCAGGACAGAGGAAGGCACCTTATATCTTTAAGGTAGTTCTTCAAGTTTTCTAATAAAGAATGGTGTGAAACAAGGCTGCGTTCTCGCTCCTACCCTATTCACAGTCTTTTTCAGCATGATGCTCCAAAGGGCCACGGCAGACCTTGATGATCAGGATGGTATCTACATTCGATATCGTACTGATGGAAGCCTATTCAACCTAAGGCGATTGAAGGCCCACACCAAGACCTTAAACCATCTTGTCCGGGAGCTGCTTTATGCTGATGATGCCGCCCTTGTGGTCCACACAGAAGCAGCCCTGCAGCGTTTAACATCCTGCTTCACAGATGCTGCTGAGCTCTTTGGGCTGGAAGTCAGTTTAAAGAAGACTGAAGTCCTCCATCAACCTGCACCTCAGGAAGTCCCCCACCATTCCCACATCACCATCGGCCAATCAGAGCTCAAATCAGTCCAACAGTTTAATTACCTGGGCAGCCTCATCTCCTCGGATGGTAAGATTGATGGGGAGATAGACAACAGGTTAGCAAAGGCATATAGTGCTTTTGGAAAACTCCATAAAAGAGTATGGCGTAATAAACACCTGAAGAAAAGTACCAAGAGCAGTGTTTACAGAGCCATAGTGCTGTCTACTCTCTTATATGGTTCCGAATCATGGGTCATCTACCGCCACCACCTGCGACTCCTAGAACGCTTCCATCAGCGCTGCCTCCGTACACTCCTAAACATCCACTGGTCAGATTATGTGACCAATACATCGGTTCTCGAACAGGCAGCAATCACAAGTATTGAGGCCATGCTACTGAGAACGCAGCTGCGATGGGCAGGGCACGTCTCCAGGATGAAGGACCACCGCCTCCCTAAGATCCTGCTTTATGGTGAACTTGCCACTGGCTGCCGCAAGAGAGGAGCCCCAAAGAAAAGATACAAGGACTCCCTGAAACAACAACTCAGCCTCGGGCATATTGATCACCATAACTGGTCTACTCTGGCCTCCAATCGGGAGGCCTGGAGACAGACCATCTATAATGCTGTTGATGCTTTTGAGAAAGCACGCAGGATCACCCTTGAGGAGAAAAGACAACACAGAAAGAATCGAGCCTTGCAGAATATACCATCCAAGGAGTCTTTCTGCTGTGTCTTTTGCAACCAGACTTGCCTTTCTCGTATTGGCCTTTTTAGCCACCAACGCACTTGCAAGAAACGTGGGTAGAGCCCTTCCCAAATCTTCGTTCGCGAAGCCTAGCCATGATGAGTTCTTCAAGTATCTGACAGCTCCTTTCAACATAAAGTCTACAAAAGTCACAAAACCTTTGCTAGCATTTTGGCTTAGGACTTGAAGATCAATTATTTGAACAAAGAAGTGCATTTTGATAAGGATGATGAAAAATAGAATGTGCAGATTTCAATACATTCATATGACAAAGAAGTGCACAGCTTACAAAATAGGAATAGCATGGTGCCTTCATGAGGGGCTTCAGCGTCATGAGAATTTTATTTTCATTTAGTTTTCCCAGTGCATGAAGTCCTTAAAATATTGGGCTATGAAGACCATCCCACCACTCTGCTTATACGTTGTCTCAAGCTACTGTTTTTTTCTAACATAAGATTTAGAAACTTAACTTTTAACCTCTCTGAGACTTAAGACATCCAATTCCCATACTAACTTGCTTGGAAATTAACGGAAAGCAATCTGGTTTTAGTACTGCAATTATGACCCATTTGTAAATTATGATACCTTTTTGAACAATGAGTACTGGAAACTGTCCAAAGCATAAAAATCTCTTGGAAGCCATGGAAATAAACAACAGGTCGAATCTAGGCCTCGGGGTACAGATCTATAGAGTGCACACTGAAGCACATGGCTATGATATGGCAAGAATTGGCATTTTGTCTCATAATCAAAGCTATTTCTGCTGAGAAGAACATCAAATTAATGACAAAATATTAGAAGGCTCAGCTAAACCACTGGACAGTGACTAGGGCTGATCCTGTAGATATGCAGTTACACTAGAATGAGATGTTAATTATAAGTAACCTAGTTTTGGTAGTTCATATGTACAGTCATAAATCTAAACATCATGACTTCTTTGATCTTAACAATATCTGCCAAAGACATTCTGCAGAAGGTGTTCATGTTATACCCTTTCTCAGATTGGTGTATATATATATATATATATATATATAAGATGTAGAACACATATGTTTTAACATTTCAATGGTATTTCAGGCTAGCTTCCAGTTATGTGGTGTGGCCTCAGAAAAGTTTATTCAAATATCAATTTCAGAAACACACTACTGAGACCCGAGTTAGTTTTAAAGGACTTTGTGATGCATAATGCTTAGTGAAGCAATAGTCTCAGAGCTCATGAAACTCTAACTGCCTGACAGCAGGAGTTAAGAATAGAGATGATTCTTAGTGACAATAAGAAATTAAGAGTAAGTATGTCTGAGGATGACCTGAAAGAGTTAATGATCCATTTCACCACATAAGTGCATTTGTGAGAGCCCCTTCCGCTGCTGCTAAGATCTCTCACAAGGCAGTGCAGGCATGCCATCACAAAGAGAGACACACAAAAAAAGAGAAGACATAGGCACTCACAATCGTGCATGTTCATGGACTTTAAGCAAAGATGGTCCCATAGCTTAAATATAGCCAAAGATTCTGATTCCCCAACAGTTGGCCATGAATGATGGAATATTCAGGATCATAATTGCCTGCTTGTTTCTAAAAGCCATTCTTTGGATTAGGATGAGGAGATACACCAGCCTCCTGAAAAGTAGCCTCTGTAATCTTGGTCCGTATCTAGTGTTCCTGTTACAGTTAGGACAGTGAAGGAACTTAGTAGATGAACTGCTGACAAGCGGATTAATTGTATCTGTTTCATGAATTGACCACTTCTAACAAAGGGGAAGAGGGAAACTTAATTTGGCATGGCATGCATGCATTATTCCACTGCTCTATTTTGGTGCTGCCTGAAAGCTTATTTTGGTAGGTATTGTATCCCAGAAGGACACAGAACTAGAACTGGCAGGATATCAAAATACTTGCAAAACCAGCTTAATCAAACAAAATCAGTTGACCTGTGGAGATGTGAAATGCACATTTAGAAACACTCAGAGCTGGAATGCAGGTGACACTAAGTACAGGGATGCCAGAGTTATGTGAATACCTAACAACAACAGGAATATCACCAATAAGGATATTTATAAATAACAGTGTTTTTTTTTTAAAGTTACTCTGAATTTCAAAACCTCTAAGATGTTAAGTCAGGACTCCCAAATTCACTAAAGTATGGAACTAAGGATTGTTAGCTAATTTTTAATGCTGGGGAAACTGAGGCAGAGAGGTTCAGTGACTTACCCAAGGCCACAGAGGGAGTCACTGTCAGAGCCGGGATTAGAGCTCAGGAGTTTCTGGCTCCCAGTCCCAAGCTCAGACCAGTAGACCATGGCCTCAGGACATTTCCAGCTGGTCTTCAGTCTAAAAAAAAGTAAATTCTCAAGTATGTTACAAATATGTAACATATATATGTATATATTTATCTTTTTACCTTGAATATAATGTTATGAATGAGAACACATTGCTCATAAGTCAGTGATGAGAAGGAAACCAGTATATTTTATCTATTTTATCATACATATGTGTACGATAAAGCTTTGCAGAAAAATCTTGATTTAAATTGCAGCCAATACAAATAGGTATTGTATTTTTCAGGGTAAGGAACAAATTGCCTTTCCAACCCAGCCAACATGTCATTTATATTAATGGTAGGGAATGCTAAGTTGCTCTGTGTGTAAGTAAACTCTATTAAGAAAGTCAGGTCCCTTGGTGAAGCTAGATCCTTAGTAAATTTTACCAGCTAAGCACTGAGCTCCATGTCAGAGTAATTACACCTTTTATCCATCGTGAGCTCTCTCTTAGCTTCTCCACATTCCTTAATTTCCCACTTCAGCTAATTTAGCAGTAAAATCACAAAGGTTTAAAAGGTTAGCTACCGAGAAACTGGCGCATGAATGTTCTGTTAAGCTCCATGCATTGAAATCACATTATGTAGACGAAGGAATTAATTAAGTAACAATTAGGTAGTGATGGATCATTGGCAACATATACACACTTTGGTGCTGAAAATTAATCTCCCCTGTAAAACCAATACATGGTGTATCTTCTCATCTATACACTAGCAAGTTTTATACTTGAAATAAAAAATAGACAGGTCTTTCAGCAACATCTTTAAAAAAAAAGGCGTATCTCCTGGTACTACTTTAAAAAAATCATATAGCTTAATTTTTAATAAATAATTGGAAGAGTAATAAGAATAGAAAAGGGAGAAGAAATTTTTAAGGCAGGAAATTTTAGTGACTGTAAGAACGTTTGTTATATGAAAGTACTTATATGTTGAAATAGTTAACAATTGTGTAGTATTCTCTTGCTATCTTCTTTTACAAGTTCCCATATTGTTTCCATGTATTGACAGTCAGCCTCTTAATACATAGATTGGCAGTTAGCCCAGTCAGTCCTCAATTCTAAAAGCCTCTTAGCAGATGAAAAATCTTTGGTTCATTCACACCTTGTAGAAAGAACAACAGGGCAGAAGTGACATCCAGATCCATTTAGAATATACTTTGAGTCTGATTTTCCTTTGCCTTGCACCTTGTGTAGTCTTTTATGGCTGTGCAAAGAGAGCACAAGATGGATATAAAACACTGCTACCCATGTGAGGACAGAATTCTGATTTGGTTGCATTATTTCCAGAGGTGATCACAAAAAGTGCTAGGCAGTTGAAAAATCTGGCTCTGCATAGAAAGTGTAAACAATTTTGACACAAAATATAAAGTAACAGCAGCCCTTTCTAAACAATTTACAGAAGTTGTGCTTTTACTCTGCAACAATGGGTATTTTCATTTGCTGTTTGCTTGGAATTTTCATGGAAAAAATACTAAATGTTAAACTCATCTACAGAAAAGGAATCCTATTTCTTCCTTTTTTTGTTAGAAACTTATTTAACTATGAGTCCTAAAGTATATTCTAACATAAAAGGAAATTCATGTCCTACATAAGATCTCTACTTGTCCTACCTTTCTACGTGCTACTTTTAAGCTCAGTACTTAAAAGGTTGCACTTCTACACAGCCTCCTGGAATCAATGCAAAAGCTGGTATTATCACAACAGCTGGTCTCAGTTCATCTGAGTTCAGTACTATTCTTGCTTTAGTATGGGTGGCAAATTATTGTTTCAGCATTTACCAACAGTGATATCTCTGCTATATGATCTACTACCACTACGATAACACAAGACCAACTACCAAAAATATCTTTAAGATGCAAGCTATATCATCAGGAAAGGCCTGTAAATATAAAATTAACATATGTGCGTAAATAAAATTTAGTTAAAAATCTAAGGACCTAATCTGACTATTGCTGGAGATGTGGTCAAGAATTATTTCTACTTAATAACAATGTAAAGTAACTAATTCAATATGTCTGGACATTTACTTCCCCATACTACCTGGTGGCTAATTTTCTTGCCCTTCCCAGCACACTTAAATACTATGTTAGGCCTGGTAACTCATGTATGTTGATTAGGAGCTGAAATAGAAATTACTTGACTGCATTAGCAGCTGTTGGTCTGAGAGAATTGCTACAGTAAATAGTGTCTCATGGTTTCGGTTAGAAATTTTTTTCTCTTTTAATTACCGTCATGCATTTGATGGAGTCACCCTAAGACATAGTTTCCAAATCTACTACTATTGTCCAAAACTTACCCTTCAACCAAGTGGCTAAAGAACCTATTTTTTTTTTTAATTCATAATATGTTATTAATACTGTATTATAGACTAGAGTTTCTTGTGGGTTTTTGTTCTTTCTTTTTTCTCTCTCCCCCTTCTGCATTCAGTGCTTCTATAAGTATTCTGAGTTGCTAGTCTGGCTTGACTGAAAAGTACTGTGTGTTTGTTGTGTGTCTGCATGTGTGACACCAACTGTTGAAAACTGCTTGATGTTAGATGAGGGCTTATGCTCAGAGCTGTTCTACAGTTGGCTCTCTGGCAGAATCTCTCCTCACCAATGACAATGATGTATCTGTCTGGGGAGTCTGTTTTATAATACTACACTTGCCATGGCCTTAATTTTACCGATGGGGCATGATTATGATTTCATTTACATTAATCAAATTCATGAGTCATTCCATTCATGTCAATAGCATTAAAGAGCTATACAGACAAGTAAGAGTTCAGAATCAGACTTCTGGTGTTTAATCTGAAAGCGTATCTCAATCACTTCATTAAAGACAGAAACTGAAGGATAGATCCTGTGCTTACTTTGCATTACTCAGTCATGCCATTAGCATAAAACATCAAATCAAGAACTAAAATGATGGCTGGCAATGTGTCACAGTACATGGGTTTTCTGTTTACCTCAGATACAGAAAAAAACCCCTAAATTAACAAGATTTAAGACTATATTTCAAGTATGACAAAGTTACTGTATTAGATCTCCTTGCCCTTGAAAGCTGGCATTAATATTAAAAAAGCAATTTTCTTCCTTTGTTGTTTTACAACTCTTACATAACTTGAATGCAAAAGATTTAAAGATTTAAAAGATTTAAAGGCAAACCATATCTAAGTAAGGCCTCAGAGACTGAGTTAAGTTTTACAGTCCTGTCCATAATGAATAATATATCTGGGAAACATAGAAGAATCAAAACAGAGACAATTCCTAAAATTTGTTTTGTATCTCATAAAGCACAATCAAATCTTCCTTCTTTTTAAAAAGTGAAAATTACTTTAATTTTCCAAAATACATGCATTCTAAAACAATAAAAGGTTTTATACTGCTATCTGTCTCCTGCTCAGACAAAGAAATAGTGCAGGGGATGATGGGTCTTAATTTAGTCCTCACCGATAAGTACTTTTAAGACTAAATATTCTTGAAATTGCACTTATTTAAATTACACTCAAGTTCCCTGTAAACCTAAAAAAAGATTATAAGGAGGGGAAATAATTTCAAGAGGTCTAGCGAGCTATCAGAAAATTGCTCTATTATATCTCCTCAGATTTTTTCCATTTTTTAAGTCAAAGAACTACTGGCATTTGAGATCATTTTCTAGAAATCTGTTTGATATATTACAGGCCATAGAAACTATTACTGTCGTATATACTTTCAGCTTCACTAAAAGCACATGTCCCAAGACACCCAATCAGAGAACTGAGGGGTTTATCAACAAACCAGGACTAAAAGAAAACTGGAAGAAGGGATCTTTTGCTATGTTTTCTGTGGGTCTCACTGCAAACTAAAGATCTGTGCAATTTGCTTTCCCAGTATAGTGGGAATAGCAAAAATATGTTCTCTGGAACTCCCAGTGAAAGCTTTCTTTTCGCCTTGCTAGACCATGTGTTCAGTTTTACACCCTACACTACCTCAGCACAAGAAAGGTAGCAATAGGATACTGTCTTCAGGCTGGATACAAATGTTAATTAAACCACTGGTGCCTTTTAAGAAAACCTTGATATGATTTCCACTCTTAGTAACCATTGGAATGACACAATTTCCTTTGTTATTCTTTCCAATATTATCCTTTGTGATAACTTTGCTGTGCATTTCAACATGCACACTTGGGCACACAGATTAATTATAAGGCAACAGGCTTTACATAACTGTGCTGAAAAACAAAGTCTCATTTTTTGTTTTTCAATAAACTAAAGTGAATGGAAAAATTAAAGAAGTATAGAACCGAGAAGTGACCTACCGTGGTTGTCTTTATCCGTCCTCCTGGTTGTGTACAGGTCCAGCCTGATTTATTGATTAGCAAATCACAGCCTTCTCCTTCTAAACATGGAAGCATTTCACACCACTGTTTTGTTTTGATAATTCGTGCTATGGAAAAGAAAAGGAAGAAGAAAAAACAAAACCAAAAACAATTGGCAGGAGAATTCACATTTCACTTATCTCTAAACACTTTCTCATTTGAGTTGTCTATTTTCATCTTCTGATAATTCAGCAATAGGTTATCATGTAGACAGCTCTAGGCAATTTACAAAATTATTTACAACACCTGCTGTGCCAACAAATTTCATTTCAAACTTAAAAGCCAGCAATAAAACAAAAGACAGCTCTATTACTAAACAAAAGAACATAGAAACTAGCTATTTTTCCTATTTCATGCTCCTTCCAGTCAAGGAAGCATTGCTGGAAGGGCTAACAATTGAAGTCTTACTGTCCTAAGTAATCATTATGGTAGCCTAAAAGTGACCCACGACCAGGATCCATTGTGTTAGACTCTCCTTAAATCTGAGCAGACACTCCTTATCCTGATGAGCTTCCAGTGTAAATAGACGAGACATACAGTGTAAAGAGAAAAGCTATAATAAACAGTTAGAGGGGTCAACATAATCACAGTAGTTGTGAAACTCTGTGATACTTGCAATGGTAGGGGTATAGTTAGAGGCAGAAACTAGAAACACAAGGCAAAGAGGTGTTGAAGGAAGCAAAGGCTGAGAAATCATGGAGAAGGCCATAATAAGCAGAGGGACAAGACAGGTACAAACACCCTATTACTACAAGGGGAAAGAAGTCTAGTTAGGAAGGTCCTTAATTGAAAGATGTTGTGATATGTGTTTTATGTCTCCTCTTAATGCTTGTGTCTCTGGCAAGCTGGATCTGCAAAATTTCCTCAAAAGTCACACACAGCAAGTAGTCTGGAACAACAGAGCTCTAGCTGCAATAAAGTAGCTGTAGAGTAGTAAAAGTATCTATAGTAGCTAAAGTAGCAAAGGAGCTATAGGGAAAAATTTTTCTTCAAGGCAGGGAGAAAAGGAGCTTTAATACCTGTAGACTTCCTTCTGGACTATGATACTACTTCTTTTGAGTTCACCTTTGTAGTATCTGAGTTCCCTCTCATAGAATAGTAAACAATATTACTAACATTTAGTATTTTGTTATTCTTTCACTCTCCCCCGCTAGACAAAATTGTAGACTGAGGTGTTTGGGATGCTTTTCATAAAATACTTACACAGTGATACATGCCCTTGCAGAGTGCCATATACTCATGCTAAACAAGGTAAGGTCTCCCAAACTAACTTTTGCTTAGACTGTAAGGTTCACAATATATGTATCTTCAGTTCCTTCAGAGATCATCTCCTCAAGATGTAGTCCGCTGGACTACAAGAAACCTTCACTACTTCAGTTTGTACATAAGTGTCCTAGGACTCAAGGCCAGACCTTGTTCCACATACAGGGACACAGATCATGCCTCCCTCTGTGTTGATGTGTGACATCAATACACACAACATGCTTTCAATAGTCATAAGTCCGCCAAAAAGAGGACTACAGGAGAAAGACTTGGCAAGATAAGGGTACAAGAAGCCTGTACTGCACCAAATTAATCTGGGGTCCATATCTATGCATATTTATCCCAGTGGGAGTTGCAGCTTTATGCTCACCTGAATGTGTGATTCAGCCTGAATTTCTCTGTCTGGAATTACTAAGAATACAATTCCCAATGCCACTGGATCATGGCAAGAAATAGAAGTGCAATTTAAAGTCTTTTAATAGAATCCTTTCCAATATTTTGACATGAAACAACTTGTGTCCTCAGTTCCAGTAGAATTGTAGGTAAGGTCTAGCAATATAACAAACACTGATTTCTTTCAGTGGAAGCTCAATTTGAAATTCATATTAAGATTTTCATTATAAAAAACACTTCAGGTCCAAAACATCTACATAGGAATTTGTACTGTTCATTAGGCAATATATATCTCACTGGTAGAATGACTCCCAAATAATTTTCACAACTACAATTTTTTGAAGCAAATCCACTAAGTTTTTATAGCACATAATACACAGAAATCTGGATTGTGCTTGGGCTCCATAGGTACTGCTCTACTGATAACTGGATCATATCAGTCTTAGAGACTAACATCTCCTCCGTAACAGATAATAGCCTCATCCTTTCTCAGTGAAGGCATGCATCCAGTTGCAGGCTTAACAGAAAAAGCTCAGTAAAACATTAACTCAAACCTCACCCATTTGCATGCATATCTTTCACAGTTCACATATCAAAATGGCTATTTCCATCAATGTTTCAAGAATATGAAGGATCACTGAAAGACTGAATAGTCAGTTAAACTCAGAAATATGTACTAGATTGCCTCTACTATCTCAGTTGGGAGGTTTTTCTAGAAACATAATTTGAACTAATCCTCAAAAAAAAAAAAGTATCTCCTCTGTGAATTACTCTCAGTGTTTGCTTTCTTGCTATCTCACAATGCAGCTATCGGTATTATCACAAATATATGGGGTCCTTGCTCTGGCTTTTGGCTATATCTGCACAAATTTAGGACACACCAAGAGTATTTTACAGAACATAAAGTCTTCAACGTTTCTGTGTTAAGTACACAGACCAGCTCATGCATTTAGGTCTTGAGAATCAGAACAACTGCTTTTGCAGGGAAAAGCTACTCAGCTCATATGGTTTAAAAGAAGAGTAGTATCAAAATGGATTGTTAATTTATTAATGCCACATAGCCAGCAGTAGTGTGGATCAATACCAGTAACAGAAAAATGTAAACCATAGTACTAAATATTAAATGTTCATTAACACTTGAAAATTCCTGAATACACCCTCAGGAGTAATCCCAAACATGTGTAGCACCCTTGTGTCCCCTCAGTTTCCCACACTTGCCTCCCCACCCTGCTTCCCCCTGGGGTTTCTTTCCTATTACAGGCTCTCATGTTCCTTTAATTTTTCTTCCCCACCTGTCACTTTGCTTCAGGAGCCTCACCAACACACAGTTTCTCTCACACCATGACACAAGGGAGGCCCTGTTCCTATCTGCAAAACTACATCTATTTTTGCGTTTTCACTTTTTAGTTTGCCCATTATATCAGAGTGAAGCTAAACTGTAATGTAGGGAGGGAGCAAAGTGAACAACGATTTCTATCAGCATAGTATCAAAGAATTTTCATCAGTAATTGAAACTGAGTTACACTAGTCAAAGCAAAGGAATACAGTGTATTTCCTGAGGCATTGTAGTTGCCTTTTTACTGTGTATATTCACCAGGGGTGAAATTTAGCCCTCTGCAGACAAGAGAGCAAAAAGCCTATCAGATTCTTCAAATCCACTCCGAGCTCCATTATAAAGAATTAAGTGGCACTTAAATGATACATCGGCTTTGTGCAGACCTTCTGCAAAGAACTGAATTTCAGCTTAAGAATCTGTGCTGACACTACTCTGCATCTCCTAAGAAGGGCTGTGCCCCTTCACTTCAACTGAAGTTAATAGGAACTGACAGTGCTCAGCATATGGTAGAATTGCTTTCCCAAGTAATGCCATTTGAACTGAAGAACAAATAGAGTCTATCCAAGGGTTTTTCAGACAAACAGTTTTGAGGTGTTGGAGGCAAGCAGAGGTTGTATCAACATAATGTCAAGCTACTCACCAAAGTGACCTTAATTGTTTTGTAAGACAGAACAATTTGCAATGGATTTCCAGTTATTAGTAAAAAAAGGCTCCATTCATGATCAGTATGGCCCAATTTAAGACTGCTCAACTGAGTAGTGTTTCAGAAAACCACAAATTGTTTTCTGTTAAATATTGCAACTAGGTAAGTTTTTCACTAAGCTTCTCACCTGTCAACATTATATACATATTTCCAATAGAAAATCAGCTTTATTTCTATGCTTCCTTTTCCCACGTTCACTCTACACTCAGAGAATTATCAATTGCTGCATCTCTACTCAATCTTTTAACTGAAAATCATCACCTTTTTATGATAGCAAAAAACTGAGATAAATCTTGTTCAGCAGCAGTAAATGCAAAAGCTTACAGTCATCTAAAATCTGGTAGATTAAAACACTCAGATTGTTAAAATTAATTGTATTTTTTTATTTTTTTAATGTTGCAAAATGAACTTGGAAATAAAAGTAAAAATTTATTTTTTTTGTAATTGAATAAGTATATTGATCAAAACAGCATTTGGATACAGAGACACGACTTCAGAATACATCATGCTGCTATGCATAAAATGTAGTGTGCAAAGTGAATATTTAAAAATTATAAGAAAAACCATGGTGCATGAGCCTAAATAAAGTAAACAAAAAACCAACCAACCAACCAACAAAAAAAACCAACCCAAAAGACAGCTTAGTTGATGTTTATCAGTCAATTCCAGATGCCTAAAGTAGTAAATAGAAGACTCATTGTAATAGGGAGTACAGAAAATTTCCCCCAAGTAGAGTATACCATTTTGAAACATACTCCTTAAATGAGAGTTGTACTTCTTACAGTCTGATGTTCTCCTTCACATTATTTTTTTTCAATCATAATTTGTAGCACTTCATGCAAGATGTAACATACGCATTGGAGAAAATATTTCCTTTTTGACCTTCATATATTGTTTCACTGTTGTTGTCCTTGACCTTTGAAGAAAGGTGATTGGCATAGCTGATTCCCAAGGTTCAGAAATGCCCTAGGATTCATCACTTTAGAAGTAGACAGACAAACACATTTATCCTAGTGTTCTTCTCTTGCCCTACTAACACTGAATAGGACTACATCTTTTATAATTAAAATACCTCCAACTCACTGCAACTATTTCCATCTTCCCACTCCTCTCCTAGCCTCTCTGTTCTCTTTACCTCATATTTTTCCTCCTTCCATTTTTTTTCAGCTCCAGCTTTTTGCTCCAACCATTTCCCTCCTCTGCCTGATTCTACCTATCAAAGATCCCAAAACATTTTGCAGAACTTACTGCTTTCAGCTAGTTTTACCTGTGACTGGTAAATGCTGTTCATTGTTCCCATTTTGCATAGAGGTTAATCATCTTGACCAAGGTCACACAGGAATTTGTTGCAGAGCTGGAAACAAAACCTCTAAATTTTTAGTGGTCACTAGACTGGAGACCTTTCTGTGCCACCTTTTCCTTCAGAGAGAGTGTACTTTAGTACATATATGCAAAAAATTAAACAACAATAAAAATATGCAAAGCGATACACTTTTAAAAACATTCATCAGTTACACTGCAGCAGCAGGAAAGAGGCCATCAGAAAGACAAACCAAATCACAGTAGTAGAAGACATTGCAGTCATGAACTGTCCTTACAGCAGCAATTTGACTGTAATAGTGTATAAGCCCCAAACGTCAATCTGTTTTACTATACAACAAGGAAACATTACAAACCTTGGATAACTTTTACACCAGTCATTCTGCTTCACTTAAAAAAATGGAGGCAGTGCTAATTCACAAAGAGTTAGCTTGTCTCAATTATTTATAGGGCATCTAGACTGAAGACTATTCAGTTCTAAGAACAGCAATATAGCAATGTCTAGACACCCATTTTATCATGTAGCTCTTGCTGTCAAGACTGGGAGGGATGCTTGAGCTGAGGCTGAGAAATATATGGGTAAAAGTGATCTCCTGTGGTCTACAGGAAAGCTACAAATTGAGACCAGGTGACTAGATCAAGAGTAAAAGACTGATTGACAGGCCAGAGGTTTTTCCTGCAGCTCATCTCAATCATGGTTCCACTGAGGGATAAATCTTATTGCAACCCCAGGGTTGAGAAAACACCTTCAATGTTCACCTATATCCTCAAAAAGAATGAAAATCTGGGTTTATCAGAAATGGTGCTGATTGTACCATGCACAACATGTATTTAGGAGGCGCAGGATAATACCCAGGAGGTGATCTCCAAATTATGTAGTCATCAGTATCATCCCAAACTAGGACTCCCTGAGGGGCACTCCTGCCAATTACATGAATAGTCTCTACAAATTTAGCTGAAAAAAGCTGGCATAAAAAGTTGTTGGATTAAGCCTAGTGAATATAGGAAGCTACTTAGTAAACCACAGTAGCAAAACTACTTAAAACAAGTAAACCCAAGCTTTTAAACTAATGCATTTAGCAAGGCACCCAGGTATCTCTTCAGTTGAGAGTTGCTGAATCTTCATAAGACTGTGAAATAAATACATACTGACAGCTTAAAAACAATTAAACAAACAAAAGCTGAAGTAGAATCCAGATTCTAAGAGCACTCTCATGAAATTCAATAGCTCTTATGTTCCTTCCTGTTTGTGTCTACAAATAGAAGAATTTCCTCAGTATGACGCCCCAAACGATAAATACATAAAAAAAAATGAAAAGCATATGAGTAAAACCACCAGAACATGATACCTGACTATTTGTAGTGTAGAAAAAATCCATGTATTTATCTGGCCTCTCTCTTTTCAGTTCTTTGAAAAACTTAATACTATGTGATTCAGTGATAAAGTGATAGATTTGTCTACATCCAGATGTTCAAATACTTGCATGACAGGAATATTATCCTAAAACAGAAAGTGTCCTAAAAATCGGCTTCACAGTCAACTCATGTCTGTTTCCATTTTATTTTTCAAGGGTCAGTTTTCTTCTGTTTATAATTGCTCTCATTTGAGATTGTAATACCTATCTGCATTTGTTCTCAACCCTTTAGCCTTTCACTGGCAATTACTACAATTGCTTACATGGAAAAATAACGTAGCAAATATAACATGTATTTTTCAACTCCTTATAATGCAGTCTAACAGAAACAGAAAAAAAAAATCACTTTATTTAGAATCATTTACTAAACCTCACAGGGTCACAGCAAGCATTCTGACAGTTATAATAAATGATAAATACAGACAAAACCTACATGTTGAATTTTATTCAGGTACAATACATGTGTTTCCAGACTCTTCTAAATGTTTTTTTTCTAATTATATATTAAAATGCCAATTAAGAGTTGGACTTGATGATCCTTGTGGTTACCTTCCAACTCAAAATATTCTGTGATTATTTCTGTGAGTTTAAATAGGCAAGCTGGCCCATAACTTTGCCCAGGATTTCAGCACTTGTCTGAATATCCACAGATGTACATTTTCAATGATTTTCAATCTGAGAATGATCTAGTGCTACATTGTCTGTGGATAGTTAGCACTTGCTGCCTAACAAGAGATGTTAATTGAGCACCTACCCCTAGAGAAAGCCTTTGTCAGGACTCAGTGTCTTCTGTTTCTGTCCTCTGCTGTTCTGCTCTGCTGTATTCAATTAGTGTGCTGGAAGCAAAGTAAAAATTACTAAAAATCTGATCAGTGATATGCCAGCAATGAACCCTTCAGAAACCAGGTTTTCATCACATTTCACTTTGCTGCCAGCATACTGAGAACAGCAAATTTAACTGGAGAGAGACGGCAATTTCAGACCTGAAGTAGAGAATTTGAAGACAATACTAACAAATGGAGACAAGAAGTGTTATAGTGGGAAGTAACAGGAAAACATTTGACAACTGCTTTTTCATGGACAAAGCAGTGAGAATCAGAATGTGAAACTCCATGTGCTTTAGGATAGAAATACCTTAGTCTTTAATCTTTCGACAGCTATTTCTGGGAATTTTAGTTAATGTTCTCCATGTGTGTTTAAAAGACAAGCATAGAACTAAATGGTTATGCTGTGGCCCTCATTGCTTTTGGTACTTTCCAAGTCCAGTGTCAGCATGTGTATTGCTGCTGTGACATGGTGGTGACATTTTATTGCGCACTAAAAGAGATAATAATTCAGCTTTTCTCGAGTATAACAGGCTTCCTTTGTCAACATTCAGAGTAATGGGAAACTCTGCTCTCCTTTTGTCATGTATGTAAGAACAGAACATGCAAGCAAATTGAGTTGAAATGAGCGTGATGACTAGCACAGAAGCAGACTAACAGCTGCCGTTATGAGAACAATTTTAAATATTAGAAAAGGAAACTTGGCAATGAAGCTGTACTTATTTCATACCCAAAGTGATTTCCCCCTATTCCACGACTAGATTCTGTGTTACAGTAAACTGTATGCTCTTTGGGGTAAGCCTGTGACTTTCTGCTTTCATCAAATATTAAAAATAGGCTATGGTTATGCTGGGGATTTTGACACAAATCAATGCTACAAGAATGAAGATCAAGAAAGTAATTAATAAAATGAGTGAAACAGGTGAAAACAAAAAAGGGAAACATCTTTACGGTTTTACCTTTCACACTGAAAATACAATTAATATAACCACTTGGGATTCTTCTGAAACTTGTGTCAGTGCCCCAGGAAACTTGCCATAGTGAACTATGATGTTGACCTTCAGATAGCTTGGAAACTGGCCTTTCCTTATGACTTCTGCTTTCATTAGCCAGTGTTTGACCAACAGAGGAACAAATGTGTTTAAATACAGCAAAGATGTTAGTTTATACAACATGCACTGAATTGATACACTGTCCATGGGAAATCCTGTTACAGGTGGATATGTTACATCTCAACTGCACAGTTAGTCACACATCTTGTCAGACAGCAGTTTGACATCATGACTGTACAGAATACAATTTTTGGCTGACAGTTTAGATAATTTTTTAAAGGCAGCTTTTCATTTATACATAAATATTAGTGTTCCTTTTCCGAAAATTATATGACCGGAAACATTTTTCTTAATTTTGTACTTAATTTGGGCAAAAACTTAGTGAAGTTTTCTCTGTATTTACATTATAAAATGTATGTATTTTGTAAAAATAAAACAAATACTGCCTTATATTTACATATGGCTTCTATTTTTAATTTATTTTTATAATATTGCACATAAAATCACGAGAGATACCTTACAAAGACAAATACAATACATTTTCAAAACTCAGCTATTGCGTGGACATTTTTATTTTGGGTACCTAATGCACAGACAAATTGATTTTCAAAGATTCATCAGATTCTACTTCAAAAAAATTTCTAAGATATTTTATGCATTAAATACAATGCAGTTCAGAAGGAGCTCTATATCAGAAATAGTCACCCATTATAAGGAATAGTCTTTCTCGACCTAACAGGCAATATTTTATTTATTGGAACACATCCAGCAAATTTATGAACAGCCACAAAAGATATTGTAAAAGCCAATAGTCTCCCTGTCTTCTTCACCATCAGAAAATCTAATTTGAAATATTCAAGTTTATTTCTGGGAAATCAGACTATCTGGGAAATCAGACTAGAAGGATTGGCAATAAGGTGAAAAAGCAGGAAATGCTGCCTCTTTCCCATGCCAGGCAATAGCTCACATGCTATGATCACTGTGTTTGCAAGCAGGAGTCTTGTCCCCTGTCAAAAGCTGCACAGTGTAGGTTGGTTGGGCCAAAAGACATAGTAATAGCACAGACAGTAAACTCTGACTTATTTTTTTTAACCACGAATTCTGAAAATTAGGTGCCATAAGCACTTGTGTATCTGCAGCAACTGCTCCAATTGTGAAAAACCAGACCACCAGGCACAAACTAGTTGATAAGGTCAGGACATAGAGACAAAGCTAATTTTTTGCATTGCACTCCTTTACAGGAAACAGTACAGTTATACATTTTAGGAAGAGAAGTTAAATTAATCAGATCTGATCTTCAGCTTTATGAAGGCCATAAAGTTTGTTCAGCAATTTCTGTCATAATCTGAACAATTTCTGGTTGAGATATAACAACTTTTAGAACGACATCCAGTACTGATTTTCAGAAAATTTTCAGAGAATGCTCACATTTCTACAAACTCTTAAGGTAGCTTATACAATTCAATGGCAGTTCTATAGATTTTTAGTATTATTTCTATAGGATTCCTACTTAATTTTCATAGGAGTATACTAATCTTCCCTTATTAAATCCCAAACGACTCAATGGTCTACTGTCAGCTACAATAAGGCCACATCAATAAAAAAACACTGGGTGTTCCTAAAGGTTAATCATCTAACTTTTAAATCTCCTGTTCTTGCCTTTTTTTTTTTTTTTTTGGTACATTGAAAAGCTTCTTAAGCTAAATAAAACAAACCAAACATCAACACTGGACACACACAGGAGTTTAAAATCCCACAAATTTAACCTGGCCCAGTGACTGTAACCTTAACCTGCTGATGGAAGCAGGTTAGAATACTCCACCTGCAAGAATGTAATTGTTTTCTTTTAAGAGTAACTGTCTGCAAAGAGCTTTCTCAAACGACTGTTGTTTTTTTAAGAGCATTGGGGAAGCCTTATTGGAAATATCTACATTGTGTAACAATAGAAACAGTACATGTTCACAGTCCTGACTCAGGAAAAACTGGCAATGGGTTTCTTGAGGGTTCCTCTGAACAAAGCACTGATTGCCTGAGTCTGCAGCTTGGAAATAGCCCCTTGCAGATTAAGAAACAACAATTGTTAGTTCTCTATGCTTCTCTTAAGTACAATACTGAACTATTTAAGTGCTCATTTAGACTCAACATTTTAAACATATTAAAAAAAAAATCTTTAAGAGGTCTTCCCAGGGAAACTCCACAAATTTTCTATACTTTCACATAGTAAAATGGCCCTTTAAATTATCCCTGGAAGCATAATTATGTAATTAAGCATGTATATATGTATTTATGCATTTACTGTATTTGAAATAAAAGTTGCTATTAACCCTTCACTGCAATATTTTACTCTTGTCAGCAGGATACTGTTTAACCACTGTAGTTGTATGTGAATAACAGAAATATTTGTATTAAGTTGTAGGACAATTTGCACACTTTCTACTGTTGAACTGAAAAAAAACCCCTTCCATAATTTCATATATGTAGAGCCTATTTACATATTTATTAATTCCTCTGTTCAATAACAGAAATATGTATGTATTAGTAAACATAACATTATTCAGATATCTTATGTCATAATGACATAACATATATGCATATTGTGTATCCTAATATAATCTGCAAATTCCTAAATTTTAGCTAGCCAAAAGCTAGATGTCAAAAGGTAGATATTTTTAACTGCATGTTAAAAAGATTTACAAAGTCACCAACTTAGAAATATGCATCAAATATTCAAGATAGGGGAGAATATTTTCATGAAAACAGGCATATAGTCTGATAGTATGGAGACTGGCAATTTCTACCAGGTGGACTAGCAGGCACTTCAGCTTGCCTCAGAGCGTGTGTGACAGAGGCACAACACACACACATACAAATTTGTCAGCAAATTCTTCAGCAGTTTTACTGTGATATAATTTTTTTTCCTTTTTTTACAAATTTGTAGTGGACTCTACAGCTTCAGTGTCCTGTTTATTATGTGTATGGTCTTGACTACTTGAATCTGTGCAACCCATTCAAAAACAGACTGCAAAATGCCAAAGACTTTCTTTCACTTCCAGTCCTGCTCAAGTTTTCTGTGAGGCACTGCTCATCTGAATCATTGCCTGTGTCTTGCTTACAAAACATTCATATTCAAAGCATCATTAGCACAATAGCAATTAACAAAGAGCCTTTTATGCCAACATGCTACAACTTCATCTCACACACCCTTTACAGGAAAAAGGTCTTTTCTCTTCTTTCCAGTATCAGTGAAGCACTCATGTCATGTGAAAAGAATGCTCCCTTTCAGTGCAGAGGGGACATGACTGTGCCTTATGTGAATCTACTTTATGTACAAGGGGAGGACTAGGTGACCTAAAAGGTCTTTCTCATCTCTAACATCTATGAAAGTTCACAGTATCAGGAATTGCATATTAACAAGCAGATGCAGGATTTTGTGTGGAAACGGCACAGTGTTTCCACAGGATTTTTTTTTCTTAATTTTTATCTGCTAGAAAGGATAGGAAAAATATTTTTAGGTTTGCCACAAGTATAATCAACAAAAACCAGAGAGGACAGTGATTAGCCTTGAGTCATTCATAGCAGTAATTCCCAAAATATTGCTAACATCGAGCAGTAAGTGAGAAGTGGGGAGAATCTGCAGCTAGAACTTGGTGGATTTTGTTGCCAATACTATATTAAGTTGCCACATCGGCACTAAGACAAGCACTGAGGTTTCCCATGAAGTAAGACTGTTTCTTTATAGCATGCTGTAGATGCAACGATCATATTAATTAGATAATAATAATTTATAGGCAATTCCACAAGGAAAAAAAGTGAGTAGCACAGTGTTGGTCAAAAAAACCAGAATACAAACACATTTGCAATAATGGCATATAAGCAATATCAAAGCATTTTACAGTAATATGAAGATGAGAATCTAACTGCCGCAAAAACATCTTCAATATCAGTCGCAATATTTCCAAACACGAACTATACAGCCCTGATACATGTTAATAAACTTGATAATTCCGTAACAGCTGTAACATTGTTTAGAATGTGTTACCCCAAATTCCCACTAACACAACACACACTCATAAAACAAGAAACAAAAAAGAAATGACCCCTCAAAGGCTCTTGTGTGCTTTTATTTCACACTGAATAAGCAGGCACAGTACAGCCTGCTGCTAAGCTTTTCCTTACCAGTTGGTCAAAACATGGATAGACTCTTGGTTACAGCTCCTAATGTGCTGATCAACTGACCCAGAATAACAAAGGCTAAGGGTAAGCAACACAGAAATTACTACACAGGATCAGACCTGAATCAGTCTAGTTTAACATCCTCCCTCTGTGAGTAGCCAGCCGCCTCTATTCCTGAATGTTTTAGCAAGAACTGTTCCAAGAAGAAATAACTTAATATGCTCAGATTTGTTTCTCCACATTTTCTCAGTTACTGATTTACAAGCTGTTGATTGAGGGCAAAGGGTGGAAATTCTACATCTCTGAGGAACAATTAGCTCTGTTCTTGATTCCCTGAGGTGTACTGTAAGCCATAATACCATAAATTAACCCAAGAAGAATTTACCATAATAGAAAAAATATTCATACATTTGTGTTTAAAAGTGCCTCTTTTTTTTTCTTTTTAAGGATTTTCCATTGCCGATTTGAGGGAAAAAAAAATATAATTTTTTTCCATTATAATACAGAAAGCATCGCGTATGCATCACACATTAATCACAGAAGAAATTAAGGACAGAGAAAAACAAATATGATAAATCACATATCCTTTTGCCGAGATATAATACAGCATCAGGCCTGTATACCTCATTAACTACTGTGTTTGCTATTAACACTTCACAAAAATGTGTGAACATACAGCTGCATCATGAAGCTGTTAAAAAAGAAAACTGTCTTTAATTTTTTCTGCTTCACCTTCCTCTATATATCAGATGCAAATCATCCATACTGTATACCTTTCCTTGCTTAAAATATAAAAATTTCTTTTATGATAGAATCTGATAGGTCTCCTATTCACAGACAATACTGCCTGTCTGAGAAGGGGTATGTCATACCTACATCACATTATTTCCCCACCACCCTGATATGAAACCTTTCATGAATAAGCCTGAGTTCCTAATACACCTGTTCCATTCAGCTTCTTACACAGCACTCAGCCGTGCTGGACCCAAGTGCCTCTCGGTAGGATATGAGCAACGTGACTCTCATTTATCATGTGCACTCTCATTCCCCAGGGCAAGAAGTGCATGCGGTGAATGTTTTATGTTTTGTTCAACATTTTGTTGCTGTTCTTTTTCTTAATGCACATATATATATAACTTAAGGAAAGCAAGTCAGTGAAACAAATCCTGCACTTAGAGTGGAAGGTGCTGAGTCTTATCCTTAGTTCTTTGAAAAATTTATTTCAGTCGAAGTTAGGCCATTCACTGCTTTCCTTAGCTCAGCCACACATCAAATGAGGCTGCTGAATGCACTCTCATTCCTGCCTTCTCTTATAAATAAATACATGTTTAATTATATTAACTTCAAGACACTTCTACAAACATCCATCCTTTCTTCCATAGCTCTCAAAATACCTCTCAAAAAATCACATTCATCTCCTGAAATTCCTAAATATACAATGTTTCAGGCATCATTGCTTCAGGAGAAAGATCATGACTGCTCTCATCAGCCTCTCTGGCACCCACCCTTAATACTGACAATTTTAAACACAAACATACATTTATTCTAATAAAGCAAAGTGTTAACACTTGAAACATGAAAACAGAGTATTAAAAAAATTCTGGATGTTAACATCCACCTTTGTACTGACTTACTCCAGTATCTTACAAACTTGGGGTGCTAGTGGTCTACCTTATTATTTAATGGAGAGGAACCGTCTGAAGGAACTCTATTTATTTTTTTTTCTGATTCTGTTAAAGAAAAGCAAAACAAAACAAGCCAAAAAAAACAAACAAAAAACCCAAAAAAACCCACAAAACCTAAAACACTATAAAAATGAGAAATTGTTTCTCCTCAGCAGACTCCCTGATAATCTCACTCATACTCTTTAGTATGGTCTTTCACTTTTATTGCTATAGTTTCATATATTTTTTCTACAGATCATGCATAGATCACAACAAATATTCATGCATTTAAGTACATGAGCAGTATATTTATCCTACAAGCCTCTACCTTGTCCCAACAGCTTCATAAGGACAATATACATTAAATAAATGTCAAGATAGCAATTCTGTCTTTTCTAACATCTCCTAAGCCAGCACCCCTTTCTTCCCTGTTTGTGAATGTGACAATCTTGTGCTTTCACAGCTGTTTGTGAAACTGGAGTCTGGAACTGAGAAACTCCTCTAGATACTATGACTATGCTGGTTGTGTCACTAAGTTTCTTTAAGTTATGGTGTAAAATGTAAATATGACAACATTTTCTAGTGATGAAGGCACTGGAAAACAAGTCTGCTTGTTTGTCTTGCAGTGAAGTATGTTGCCAAAGATACATTTCATTGGAAGAATTTTTCTAACAATTCAGGATTCATGCTTCAGTCCAAGACAGTAAAACTAGCTGCAGTCTTAACTCAGACAGTAAGCTAAATAAGTGACTTGTCATTACAAAAATAACTTATTAAAACAGTGGACCAGGAGTAACCTTGAAAAGGGATTTTGAAAGATGATTGTTAAGATCATGTAAACAGAAATGTCTGAATACAGCAGTGGATAAAAATAAAACTTGGTTACGAAAAATTTCACATTTTTACTGAGTCTGATAACATCAAAGGCTTAGCAGAAATGCAATTCTCAATGACCATTCCACAGTAAGAATCACTGAAGCGTAATTCCAAACTTCCCAACAAGAATTTTTAAGATCTCTGCATTTATATTCCTCGTGACTTCTTTTAGCAAGCTACTAGAACAAGATACAACTTAAATGGCTATTATTACCAATAGAAAGAGTATTTGTACTTCTTTTTCAACTGGTATAAACCAGAGTAATTCCACTGAACAAAAGAAATCCATCTACCTTAATGCTAAATCTGGAACTGCTTGTGTTTATTAAGTATTGAGATTTTCATTCACTAAGATTTTATGTTTATACATACACATATCCTACAATTAAAAAAAAATATTCTCAGAAACTAGAAAATTCAAAATCTGTAATACTTGAGAGAAAATGTAAGCCTATAGTTCTCATCTTAGCTGCAACAGTTGTTTCTAATACAGCAAAGCAGAAATCAATTGCACACAAAACTGTGTAAATTATCTCAATCATTAAAATGTGTAACATTAACTAAGTTGAGAAACAACAAAAAAAGAAAGAAAAAGCTTTTATGTATGGAAATATAAAAGCAATACAAGTTGAGTAAAAAAATATGAAACTGGAAAACACGAGAGCTGTTAATTTATTTTAAGGATGACAGACTGTAAGACCAGCAAGATTCATTGTAATTCTATATTCTGACCTCCTGTACAATGTTACCCAGAGGAATTCTCTGCATTCATCACTTTACCCACCAAGCTAGCAGTAGCTGTCATAGAATGAGAGGGCTGTTTTGGAAAACAAACAGAAAATCCTGAGTTTAAAATTTTCAAGCCACAACTTCAGTGACATATCCCAAAGGACAATGGCAATTTCTCGTAGAAAAATCTTCTGCTTCTTTTGCATTTTTTTAAAGTCAAAGTCACAACATTGGAGCCTCAAACTCTGCACTGCAGAGTTAGGGCTGGAAGAGGCCTCAGGAGATTTCTAGTTCTCTTAACTCTTAATCAATGTCTTGTTTAGCACAAACTGAAGCTTCACAGAGTAAAGCATGTTACTTTTATCATCACCAAGACTGTTCTCTGAACTTTTTTCAATTTTTCAATATCTTTCTTGAATTATGAACCTAAGAACCGGGCATACTAGTATATTAAAATCTTCCCTATGTCCCAAATGTGTAACAATGGGTTTTCCTATATTCACACAAGCTTTTTCAGGCTTTTGTCTGCAACATATTCACCTTTATGAACATTGTCCATCTTCCAGATCTTTTATTTCAGCATATGTACTAGATCTGCTTGAGCTGGATTTAATTTTCTTCATAGGAACTGGCATGGTGCTGTACTTCAGGCTTGTTACAAGAACAGTGTTGGTAACACATTAGTGATTTAGCTACTGCTGACCAGTGCTTGCACAGCATCAAGGCTTCCTCTGCTTTTCGCTCTGTCCTTCCACAGTGAGCCAGCTGGGGATAAGCAAGAGGTGTGAGGTGACACAGCAAGGACAGCTGATCCAAACTGACCAAAAGGATATTGCATGTCATATAATGTCACTCTCATCAATAAAGAACAGGGAGTAGTTTTTCCAAGGCAGACATGCTGGCTAGGCATTGGTCTGCTAGTGGGAGGTGGTGAACAACTGCCTTTGCTTTGTTCCCTCCTCTTTCCATCACTTAATAAACTGTCTTTATCTTGACTCTCAAGTTTTTCTTACTTTTACTCTTCTGCCCCCTACCCTCTTATAGAGGCTGAGGGGCGGGGGCCAGTGGGTAAGCAGATGGTGGGTGCTTAAGTTACCGGTAGCAATTAACCCAATGCAGCATATTAACAGCTACAGCTCACATAGTTACATACACTGTACCATCCGACAATGCCCCCTAAGCATTCATGGATAATTGCCAGTCTTGGAACATTTTGAAAAAAAAATTGATCTGGGTAGTCTTTACCGCAATCTCCACTGCATACTTTCTGGATCACTCCGTGCTCAGAAGTTACTTCCTGGAGCTGCTTCAGTTCATGGAGGCATAATCTTCCACTGTGATGCAGCAGATCCCACACAACTATCTTTCCATATCATTCTTCCATCTCATCATGACTTGACATATGGTTTATCTTTTCAGGGGCTGGGTGTAGTAAAAAGCTTACTTGTAAGAGCCTAACACTGAACGAGACTGCACAGGAAAAGCACTACATGTGCAGCCACAATCCAAGCCACAGCTATAAGAAGTGCCCATAATGATCACTAAGAATAGAGAAACCTCACACCTTCCAGCACTTGGGTTCTACAAATGCTTCACTTAGCTTCTATAAATGCTAGTCTTGGGCTCTTGCCCTGACATTGTAGGTTGAGAGCTGAAGTGGGGGTTTCCCAGGCAACTCAAATCTGTCTAGCAACCACCCATGTAAGCATGCATTACAAGGTCATCACAGTATGTTTGCTATTTCCCATGGCATCGTCTTGTTCTTTGGCAGCTACAGAAGACAGATGCATATGGTGCCTGCTCAATCTTGGCTCCTGGTGCCAGCAACCAGAAGCCAGCTGGACCTGCAATGCAAACTTTTGACAGACAGCAGTACTGACCAATGTCTATACAATACAGAGTAGAGAAAATCTGTAACAGAAAAGGTCCTTATTTGGTCCATACATCAGATGCCCTGCGGCCCCCCTGCCCAGTGCTGTGTAGTCTGCCAGTGGACACAGGGAAACCATAGCACAAATCAGGTATTCAGAGAGGTGTGTCAGAGAGAGCTTGATGCATCCAGGGCAGCTAGTGGAGGGGAATGTTCTGAAAAGGCTGTTTTGAAGTTGCACCAATGTCATTGTGGGATATCTGTCACTCCTAAAAGCTTTCCTTTGCAGAATGCAGTGATTGGGGTCATCTAAAGTAGGAATGGAAGTAGCTACTCTAGCATGTAGTGCCTCTGCAAGGGTCACGTGAAGTTATCTAACACAGGATGGGTGAAGCCATTACAACTACTTTAGCCATTGTGGGGTTTTTTACCTCCTCTTAGTTTGTCAGTCATCCAGAAACACCATAAGTGGCTTCACATTTTCTTCCAAGTTAAGACAAGAGAATATCAGGCACTAAAGATTAAAAGATAGTTTTCCAATAAAAATACAGCTGTTTGATGAGATCTTCCATTTACATTTACTTACTAGGACCTGCTAATTAATTGCTTTTTTTCACTTCTTATATTGAATGATTACTTTTAATTGTACATTGTTCTTACTTGTCTCCAATTTTGTTTTCATAGAGAAAATACTTTACATTAACACTAGTACCATTATTACATAAAAATGTAATCAATTTTGGAAAAAATGGGTGGGGAGCAGTATACTAGCTAAAAACCAGCAATTTAAACTAGTCCAAAAGATCGGCAAATTGAAATCACCTCATTATCTTTATTTTTGATACACAGATTGAAGCAAATATGCTTCCCCACACCTTTACAGAATAATTTTCATGTTTCTTTCCAGTGCAGTGAGTATTTAGAAACTTAAAAAAGATGACAGAATTTGAGAGAGACTGTATGAGAGCCACTCAGAATAATGACTGACACAAGTGATCTTTTGATGTGTTAGAGATACAGGTATGGCTTCACCTGGAATTAGCTTTTCACCTATTGGAATTAAGTATCTAAATTTCTGCAAGACATTCCAATGTTTGTCCCAAGCTGCCACTAGATAATCAAACAAAAACAACCAAGCTCAACCTCCACTTCCATGAACACTTTTGACCTGTCCCTGGTCACCTTCCATACTTCCTAGACTTTCTAAGCACCACACTGTTATTCAGAGATGAGAGTCTTCTTCCTGGGTATTCTATAATTACAAGGTATTCTATAATTACTGCTTCCAAATAAAACAGCTCCATATGCCACTGTAAAAAAGCATTTCATTGCTATCATCTTCACCTAATATGATGTTTTCTTTTTCCATAATTCTAGATATAAAAAAGACAAAGTTTATGAATGCAAAGAGCTGCTATAATTAGAACTATTAGATAAACTATGAGAGACATTGAGTTAATTCAGTAGCTGAGATAGCATTTATAGTGAAAGCATAATTTGTTAAAGAAAAAAAACAAAACCCAAAGTAAAGATTGTTTGATCATATTAAGTAGCCAAATACCATTGTTTACATACCCACAAAGGAAACTATTTTATCTGTCATTCATTTCTGTGATACATGCAAGAAATATAATTCAAAGCAACAAACACATAAAAATGCCTTCCATCTCACTTAACAGGTGCCTTAAATAGAAGATTCCATAAACAATAAATAACTTGTTTTACATAGACTCAAACAGATCAGTCTGTGCAATTTTTCTCAAGCAGTCTCTGAAAAGAAACCTTTGAGAAAATCTCAGATTACCAAAAGGATTTGATTTTATTATTGTTCAATATAATTTTACTTTCAAATTAGGCAACACAATCCTTTTTAAAACAGTGAAGTAATAATTTATCTCATCATATGACATCAAAACAAAGCTCCGGGGAAGTTTTTAAGAAAAGATACACAATTTTTAGCATAGCAGGCTCATACCAGTTTGGAAAACAAAACACTAGTAAGAAAACAAAGGAAAAAGGCCAAAACTCAAGGTCCCATGTAGAAAAATCTACTTTCCATTAAATATTTTGCCTTTATTTTGATTAAAAATGAATGAAAAGTTTTAAATTGTGCTAATAATTTGGAATGTATTACAAAAAAAAATCATTGACCTACTGCATGACCAAGAGACTGGAATATTGATGAAATATTGATTCCCAATTAGATAAAACAGAATGTGCTTCTAGGTTTGAGGCAGCTAAGCTGTTATCAGGATCCTTTTTCAATTGACTGCTGAAGGCTGCTTACCCGTTATGAATTATACTGGTATTCCGACAGTTTTGCTCCACTCACAGCTCCTTTAAAAGAATTGAACAGTAAAGTAATATTCTAGAATGCACTTCACCATTTGACTTTACTGTATTAGGACTTCATATCCACATAGCCTCAGCTACCTCCACTCAAATCAATGCTTTGACTTTTGATCAATTTAGAAAGTAAATCAGAGCAGAAAGTGCCATTTGGCTTGGTAATAGTGTTGTACAGTCACAGGGTGGCTCCAGGATTTCATGACCTGCACAGCTTCCACTTTGGTTTTAACTTAAAGGGAACTTTGATACAAAAAGCTCCAATTGTTCTATGTTCCACCCACTTGAAGTGATACCACAGCTAGTATCAACAGAGAGGCTTAACCTAAATTCCTTCTAGTTTAAAGACATCTGAGTGTCAATACATTGCTTTTAATGGGAACTTTCTGCTCTATGGGACCGAAATCAACCAGATCTTTGAAGTAGAATTACCTTTGTTTCCCTTGTCTTCTTGAAGTGAGCACATCAAATGACACTTTACTTTCATTCCCTAAAGGTATGGTTTAGTAGAATAATAAGAACCCCTGGAAAAAAAAAAAACAACAACCAAACAAAAACACACCAAAAAACCCCCACAACCAAAAAACCTCTTAAAACACAGAAGTCTGAACTGCTGTGTGAAACTTGAAATGCTTGTAAATAGTCTATCCTTGTTCACTGTTCTTAGAGTGAAGTGACCTTTCTTCTAGTTCTCCTTTTCAGTGCAATAACTTAAATGAGTTTTTTTCCTTGACAGGCTAGAGAGATCAGCTGACAGGAACCTCACAAAGTTTAACAAAAGGGAAGTGCAAAGTCTTGCACCTGGGGAGGAACAAACCCATCCCAAGTCATGCTGGGTACCACCCAGGTGGAGAGCAGCTTGGCAGAGAAGGATCTGAAGGTCCTGGTAGACAACAATCTGCCCATCTGCCAGTAACATGTCCTTGCAGCCAAGAAGGCTAATGGTATCCTGGGTTGCCTTAGGAAGAGTATATATTCTGCCAACAATGCCTTAACCTGGGAGTGGAAACAGCAGATTCTTTTCTCTGCATGTTTACAGGTCAGTAACACAGATAAAATCATAACAAAATTTCAGAAAATATAGCACTGGCATAATTATCATCACTTCATAGCAATAGTGTAAATTACACTAATACTACAATAAACCAACATGTACAGTATTTCAGTACTGTGTGAGCCAAAGGCAGCCTCATTTCCAGCAGTGGGAGATACAGATTTAGTACTTAGTCTTTTTCTCCTGAGGGAAATGTCAACTTTCCTGCCTTAATTCTCTTTGGCATGAAACAGTCACTGGAATTACACCTGGTTCAACAGAGAATGCTACAATTAAATACTGATTTCTGCTCTAAAATAAGCAGTTCAATTTAAATGCTGAACGTCTCTTCATATTTTTGTATAATTTTTAATTATAATAATACATCCAATTACTAGTATGCAGTACTTTTCAGCTTCAGAATCCCATAGCCAAAATTAGATCATAATAAAATATTTCTTTGGAAGTTTTTTTAATTTCAATAAAAGGTTCTCTTTCACTCCTTTTCAATGTGAATGTTCATTTTAAATGCATCCAATTTAAACAGTATAGCACTATGACAGTGCATTACAATAAAACATAAAACTGACAGAGTTAATTAATGAACAGTAATTACTGTAATTTACAGTAATTCTGTCTGACAGTATCTAATTACTAACAGAGCATTCCTATGACTATAAAGGTAAGCATTTTATGGCTTCTCATTTTTTAATGGGGAAATTGAGGCAGAAATGTTAATTAAGCCCAGAACACTGAAAAATTAGATGTCCAGAATTTAGTCTGATATGTATCTATGCTAGATTCAAAGATTTAAGCTTCTCTCTTTTTATGGGAATGGCTCATTAGTCTCTAGATTCTACTCTTGATTCAGTATTTTTTCAGAGAGCAAACAGTCCGACTGGGAGGGAGGAGAAAATTTTGCAGATGGTATATTTTGCTAGGGTTTTAATTTCTCACAAGGGGGCAAATCCCAAATATATAAGTGGAACAATTAGATTCTAGATGAGCTTGAAGGGCTTATTTATCAGTAATTCAATTATAGCGCGTTTCAGGCTTGTTTTAGAGACTTTTCCTCTTGCCAAAAACCCCTAGGTCCCCAGAGCAATCCCCAGCTCCCTTTCCACAGTACTCATCTCCAGCGCTGATCTCCAGTGCTGATCTTGTTCCCCAGTTTGCACACATATCCTGGGTTGCCTGATTCCAGGTGCGGAATCCAGCAGTTTCCCTTGTTGAGCATCATACGGTTGGTGATTGCCCAGTCCCCTAATTTGTTGAAGTCTCTCTGCAGGGCCTCCCTGTCTTTGTGGGAGTCAACAGCTCCTCTCAACTTACAGCCATCAGTAAACTCACTCAATACAACTTCAAGTCCTCTGTCCAAGTTTTATGAAGATGTTGAAGAGAACCGGCCCTGAGATGGAGCCCTGCAGAACCCCACTAGTGACTGGTTACCAGCCTGATGTTACCCCATTCACCATAACCCTTTGCTCCTGACCTGTGAGCCAGTTTCTCAACCACCACATGATGTGTTTATCCAGCTGTGTGCTGGACATTTTGTCCAGAAGGATACTGTGAGAGACAGTACTGAAAGCTTTACTGAAATCCAAAAAGTTGCTTATGACTTTACCTTAAGTCTTATGTTTTGTATAGTAAATGTATATCAACAAATAAAACAAGCTAGAAGTAATCCAGGATGCTTAACTGGATAGAGGAAAGGGCATGTAGAAAACCCTTCCTGATCCCATCTACCCAGACATGGATGCTCCCATTGTATTCAATAACAAAATATGCAAGTATGTGAGTGTGGGTGAGAACCAGGATCAGGTTGTTTATACTCAAGTGCTCTTTGCCTGCCCATTTATTATAACTTGAGGAAAGAAAACACAACTGAATGAGATGTTCAGGCTGCTATACTACTTGTATAACCACCCCATTCCTATTCTGCTTCTCTTTGTTAGAATATTAGCTTATCCTTTCCTGTTCCAGATTCATCTTTCTGTCCCAGACACATTTCCTGCTATAATGGGAACATTTCCTATATAATACCATGTTATACCATACTCATATCGATACTATCCTGCCACCAAGTCTCTTAATTATTGATAGTATGAAGTACATTACATCGACATAAGGATGAATTGGTACATGTCCATAGTGTTATGCATATGTTTTTGAACATGTGGCAGAATACACTTCTCATAAATACATTCCTCGGACACAGACATGCCACAGAGAGAAGCAATTCTAAGGCTGATATTTCCCCACCTGGCTACTTTTACTGTCCGCGATGGTACACATTCCTGCATCACAAGCCACAGGTGCAGCTGTGTTTCTCCTCAGTTCTTTGTTTACATAGGAGCCATACCTTTTTCTGCTATTTAAAATTACCACAATGCAATGTAACAAAAAAAACAAGTGCATTAAACAAACATGTTGGAAATACAGTATAGACATAAATACTTCTTAACTGGAAAATGTATGCATTTCAAAGCAACACTATATTTCATTGTGCTATGAAAATTTAACCTATCCCCTTGGAGTTCATTGTTTCTTGGTTTCTGTTAATACATAAATCTGCTTATTTTAACCAATGGCTGGAAAAGATGAATTGCCTACAACAAGACCTGTGAGACTGCACTGAAGTCCTGCACATACCATTGCATAGTCTTAAATTCATATACGTCATAAATGGCAAAGCTGCCAGTGTTTTTCTGAAAAGTATGGAAAATTTGCACACATTGTTAAAACGTTAAAGAGTACAAACATTTCCTCTAACTTTGCCAAACAGCAGAGCCTATGAAGTCATCTTTCTATTTTTTTTCCCACTTTTCCTCAGAAAAGGCGAGGAAGTCGATACAGAAAGCTCACTTCCCATTGTCTGGGACATGGGTAGTGCACAAACATACAGCATCACCCCCAGATTTCCCTCTAACAAGGAAGAGAGAAAACTGAGAAAGTATGAAAAAAGATAGCAGTTTCAATGGTCCCTGGATTTGGGCATAAAAGACATTTGTAGGCTTTCTCACTGGCTTTCTAACATTTACAGTTATCATGAGAGGTAATTAATAGATTACTTACAGTCTCTCCTGCATCTTCTTCTCCCTTTTCATTCACTAGCAGGTATATCACTTTCACATGCTGATATTCAAACATGCATGTAAGTCTAGGAAACTGCTGAAATTCTTAGAATTCATTCTGTTTGAGCTATGATACTGTAACTGAACATGTAAACAAAACAATGACACAAAATGGCATCGGGATTTGGCATGAACTATCCACTCACCTGTATGCAATTTACAGCAACCTCTTTCTAAGTCAAGTAAAAATTCTGCAGGATCTCCTTTTCATTTGAAAAACAAACAAACATTCTGGGCCTCTTTTGTAGCATCAGCCACCCAAACATGAACCGAGTGTGAATAGATATAGCTGGGACTCCGTAATCCTCACAAAAGTCAGCCCTAGTGTCTCTGCCGCTATTCTTACTCTCACCAAGCTGCAGAAGAATAAAACCTGACTTGAATTTTATCATGTTTAATTGCTGATACTGTCAACATTGCGGACAATACAGTCACCTAAGAAAAATGTGATTAAAGCTACCTGAAAGTCATGATTTGGCTGCTTTCATACCACAGGTATAATATTTTGTGAATTAGGGACTTGGCTGTCAGCACCCTAACTTAATACTTAACAGTGTATGTTTAACTACTTAACAGGCTCATGGGGAATCCCATCAGCCCCTGTATAAATAAGCCAGCAATAAAAGGAGACACTTTTGAAAAGTCTAATAGCTGCTACAAATTACAGTGTTCTCTTGTATTACAAGATTATTCCCCCTTTTATCTATGCAGAAGAAGGTCAGTCCATTCCATGGGGGTATCTAGTATTCCAACATCTAATTTCAATCTGATTAAGAACAACAAAATTCAAATACTGAAATGCTCACTTAAAAGGGACACATATTTATTGGATATTAATGCCCTGGAGAAGTTTGCATAGAAGTTCCAAGTTCCAAGGTTAGCTCTTCAAGGGCTGTAGCCTCACAAAGCTCAAATTTCCTGCAGCTAAGAAGCTGTATTGGCAATTTGCCAGTATATTTTGTTATTGATATTTTGGCCAAATCGGACAATTTCTATGAAACATTCCTGTTTAACTATCACTACATTCCAATGAAATACACAGATTTAATTTTTTTTCCTTCTGACTCTTTTTCCGCATTCTTGAGCTCTTCAGTTTCTCTGAACTATGTTCTCACCACTCAAGAACCACTTCACTGCTTAAGGACAAAGCAGGCTGCCTGGAATGCCATATAGCACCTAAACAAAGCAAGCTTGGTAGTGAGAAACAATATATTCTATTAGCCATACTGATCAAACTTATCTAGATAAGGTAGTAGACACAAACCCTTTTCTTTGGGACCATACAGGATCACAAAAAGAACTCATTTGAATTCAACTTGGATTTACAGTATAACTTCACTGCACCAATCTTCTAAGACTTAGCAGCCTTGGAATGCAGTTCATGCAGTCTTGCAGTAGCTTCACACTGTGGCAGCTGCAAAAGAGCTGCAGTACAAATAAAACTCAGGGTTTTCTTTTTCTCAAAATTGCAAGGATAGATTTCAAATCAAGACCACCTGTGATATCAAGAACTTGAAAGCAAAGCAGCAAAGTACAGTTAATTCTAAGACCTTCAGAAGCCAACACTTTTCCTTTTACCTGCTTTTGTAGGTTTTATAGAATAATACACATAAAGCTTAAGAGATTTTTGACAAAATGTATTTCACAGCAATACAAAAGAGTTGCACAGTAAAATACAACACACTCATTGCTCAGCAATAACAGACATTTCTTCCAGTGAGGGGCAGGCCATGGATTTCATCTGGTAGCTGTCAATTTAAGCAAAAACATAAGGACTAAAGGGGAAAAAAATCTTGGCTTACAAGCAACTTGCTAAAGCAAACACTTCAAACCTGCATTTTAGATGTCATTTCACTAGCTTTTTTTATCCCCTGTAATCCATCAATATAATATGGCACATCAAAGCTAGACTTTAATCTTTTAAATTAATATTTTAAAAAGACTGCAAGTGTTTTGGTTTGAATCCTTGAAAATGCTTTTTATTTTAATGAACAGAAGGTAGACCTCAAGACGCATGTTTATAATTTTATTGGTCCACTGTTGACATTGTTTTCTTGACTTAAAAAAACAAAGATACTACAGCTACAGTTAGAAGTTTATTTCTCTTATGAGTAAATTTCAGATAAGATTTCCCAGGATTAAGAACTACCACTAGTCAAGTGCTAATAGCAGTGTTCATAAGAATATATTTTATTAAATTATTATTCAATTTGGAGCATTCTTAACAGCATTCTTAACTTATGGGATAGAAAACATAAAGTAAAACTGTTCACAAAACAGGCCACAGAAATTTTACCATTCTCAGATTTATGCCTGCTACAAAAATTATTTTGAGATGAGGAAATATATATTTGTTAGAAAACAATGAATGAAGGGCATTACAAATTTTCTGGTTTGTGTTTCATGGCAATATTTATACCTGGGTAAATTTTGCCAAGATTAGAAGTTCAAACTCCCCTGATAAAAGACAGAAGTATTTCAATCAGCTAAGGCAGTATATAGGGGCTGTGCCTATATAAAAAAGCCAGGGAGAATTGAGGGATCAAGGCTGCAGAGTAAGACAGTTGGTGTTGAGAACCCCGTCTTAACCACACATGGATTTGTGGGGTTTACCCTAGACTAGATCTATCCTGGCTCAACACAGTGAGCATTCACTCATAACGATTACTCTAGATGCAATCATGGAACACATCTTCCAGCTGAGTTTCATCCAAAAAGAATTTAGCTTGCAAGCTCTCAGACAGCTCTGAAATGTTATGTAAAACATGGTAAAAATGGGGATGACTGGGAGATTAGCTCCGAAAATGCTTTAATCTACTATGCATCTAATCTGTGACTGTTCTGGATGCAAATATGTAAGCAATATCTTGATCCTATGGCCCTTGCTTGTATTCAGTGATAGGAGGAATGATCCATGCAAAGTGTAAGTCTTCTAGACTCACTGAAAGTCTTTAAAATACCTTTTTATTCCAATGGGGGAGAGTTACAGACTTCACCTATCTCTGCCTGCTTCCCTTTCAGCATTTTTGACAGCAAGGCAACTGAGTTTCATAGGCTACAAATGGTATATGTTTTTACTACACCACAATGCCCTAGAAACTAGGGAACGGTGCCTTCTCTTTTGACGTCAATTCAAAACTTATCAGGCTGAAGAAGACTCTGAATCTGTCCTACTTAGATCAGTGCTGCAACTACTATTACATGAGAGGTCGGTGAGGACTACCATTACCTTTTTTTGTAATCCTGGTATTTTGGGCCTTCATTCAGTATTGAGATGAGATTGCAACATGACTGAAACTTCTGTCACTAGTTTTTCATACCGTAGTGTCTAACTGGCTAGAAAAGACCACTGTCTGAAGAACTTCAATGTATCTGTCCTTGCTGGTTTTAAAGAAGATATATCAATTTTATTCTACAATAGCTGAATACAGATGCTTGACTTACAGAGCCTGGTTCTCACCTCTGATGGTTAGTAATTTAACTATAGTGTTTCTTCCTAGATGTACACTAGAAAGAACCATCTGGTACTACTGTTTTCATTAAACAGATAATATTTTTTTCTTTCTTTGGTGAAAACAAAGAAGCTTTGGGGAAGAGTCGAATAAAAACAGGATGGGTATGTGATTGAGAAAAGGTACAGTCATAGTAAGCACTGACCTTAATATCTTATAAATTCAGTCTGCAGTTAGTTTTTCTTGAGTTCGTCAGGTATCATTTTATTTGGTTTGTTATATAACAACCCAGCTCTATCCTTGATTTGTACGATAATGTAGTTTTAGTCCTGCCCATATTTTGAAGATATTGGATGCTGTTCTACCAGGTGCACCCTCTTTTTATTCAAAGAAAGATTCCTGAAAAAGATAGGTTGAAGAAGAATCACCAGTTCTTATTGTGTAGTTAGAGAATGTTAAAGCTCTAAACCAGCAACAATGATTTATTTCTTTTCTACTGTTGTCTCATTAGTTGTAACAATATCTTTTCCCACTAAAAGTCCTCTAAAATGGTTTCTAATTTGTTGGTACAGTTTCACCACTAACTGTGAGAGAAAAAGGAAAGCTTTTCGTACCTGCGATTGAGTGCTACATTGGCTTGTCTTAGCAAATGGCCAAAAATAAATCAATCGTAGTTTGCTCTACCTAAAGAGACAAATCATTCTAATCAAAGTGGTGATTTAACAGACTACAAGCTAGTGAGTTGTTTGTTTTGTTTTTTCCTTTCATTAGACTAACTAAAAAAGATTTTTTTCCTTTAATCTTCATTCATTATGTGATAGAATCCTATGTGGCACTAGAATAAATACCGACTTACTCCTTACGTTGTCTAACAAAACTAGAATACTGCCCATTGGTCTTATAAGCCTTCTAATCAAAGCAATAATTTAGGGTAAAAAAAAAACCCAAACCTATCATGTTCTTTTCTTTTGAAATAACAAAAGATAGAATAGACAGGACCATTCCAAAGAAGTGACATTTAGTGATGTCCCACAGTAGTTCTAAGAAATCCATCAAACACATGCATCTGCCTTTCTATCAACTCTGAAATAAAATAAATAGGTAGCAGATATTTTTGATTAAAAAAAATTCTGAAGCATTTTCAATCACCAAAATTTCCGTGTTTATGTAATCACTTAAGTTAAATTAAAGCAGTGAGAATTTTTCAGTACAAATTTATATGACAGTAAGGTCATTCTGAAAGAGAATGGAATTTCTTTATATGCTGGCTATTGTATGGACTTACATTGCTTGATTAGAATTTGATTATGCTTGATTACAGTACTTACAATGTCCTTACCAACAATTGCTTTTTTCAATTTTTCAATATGTTTGTTTGAATCTTAATTCTACTTGTAACAGCTTAAAGATTAACTAAGATTATATCATATCAAAGGTAAATAGATGATACAGCCTCAACAGTTTTTCAAAGATAATTTACTTGAAAGTTAGAAGAATGCTTCTGCACAGAGCTGAGGTCACTGTATAATTTATGATCTTCTGTGAAAACCAGGCACACTTTTATCTGAAAATGAAGTTATTCTAGTGTGTATAATAGACAAATCTACAAAGACATTTACTAATCACCCTTAGTCTTTTGTGATGTTTATTTATGAAAAAAGTTCATAATCACCAAATTTTTAATTAAATGATTGTAAAAACATAATGGAATGCCAATCTTACTGTTAATGCTATAAGGATCCATCACAAACATACTTTAACACTTGTTTCCTAGAGTTTACGAACATTTTTCAAAGCAGCAAGCAAAAGTATTCCTCTTAATTTTTTTTATCTGTTTTTGATAAAGTCCCTAATTCCTTCCAAGACAACAACACCAAAATGTCTGTTTACTTAAATGGGTAAATGATTTTACCCAGAAAGTAAACAACAAATGAATCCACACTGTCTTAAAATTTCACATTTAAAATGAGAGTAACTGTTATCTGATCTCAATCTTCAATATGAAAGTATGCTATTGTTACTGGATACAACAAACTCCTAGTTCAAGCTATTGCCTGTTACCTCATTTGGACAATGTATCCTTAAGAATAAAGGCAAAAAATAATTCAACCTCTGAAACCATAAACATTAAAGGAAAGAAGTTCAAAGAAACTGTAATAATGTGAAAACTTAATGGGTCACATTCCCTGGAAACACTGCTCTAGGGCAGTTTCTACAAAAATGAATTAGGTCCATTTCTTTGTGTTTCATGACTTCTATTGAAACATGATAAGAATAACATAGACGTAAAAAAACCCATTGTTTCTAATATCAGGTAGACAACAGTAACAAGGAGATTTTAAACTGTATTTACATACAAGCAACAAATGTTTTCTCTTGAGCTTCCATCCTACAAAAGCTTATCTTTGTCTATCCTGGTAGTTTCACAAATGGTTTCAAAAGCAGAGACTTGACCCCTGCCTATACCAGAAGACATTTTTTGCTAATAAATATATTTGTATATTGAAGTTAATCAATCTTTTAGTCAATGTTCCTGTTATAGCATACTTTTACTCATCTAGCACCCACTACAAGCTAGAGGCTCCTCTGACTGGCATAAATTCTATCAGTAAAAACCAGACATGTTGTGGTGGTTTGAAACTCCCAAGGATCCAATTTTTAAGTTCAAGCCCCCCTCCCACAGTCTGCCTCTGTGAGAGGGTTTAGTGATGGTATGGACTTGATATCTTTTTCACTTCATGTGGAGAGTTTTCAGACAAAACACAACCTTTCGTTATTGGGGGAAGGGAAAAATATTTACAAAGGTTTATTTACTCACACCTATATATATATATATATTTACATTGAATTAAATTCCTCTTTTCCTTCAATAAAAGTCCAAGAAGGAAAGAGAAAAGTCTTTCTGTCACTGCACAGGCCACAGTTCCTTCGTTTCAGTTTTTTGTGGCACTGGTTAGTGTCCTTCATTTTCCTAAGGCAGCAGATTTAAGTATGGCAGTCAGGATTTTGGTTCTTACTTTGTGGAAATTCCAACCCCGAGCCCGAGCCTTCGGAGGATTTCCTTGTAGATCTTCACTCCTCTTGGGGTAGAACATTGAAGACAACTTTCAGTTCAGTCTTACCAAAGCTCTTTTGCTCTGTCTCAGCTTCCCAGCATGATAGAAGCAACAGCAGCACCAGCAGAGGGCATGGGCACCTCCTCCGCACTCTGTCCTGGCTCAGCTGTCAGGAATGACTCCGGGTTTCTCGGTTCCTCTGTCTCTCTCTAGCTGCTGCTGCATTTTGGGACTCCCTAAAGGTTTGGAAGTCCACCCCTCCTCTTCAACAGGTCTCTGAGTTTTGGGAAATTAATACAGTCTTACCCCAAAACAGCTCTGTTGAGTTTTCCTCTGTTTCGTTGCCAGCTCTCCCTCCTGCAGGAACATCTCTGCGTCTTTCAGCCGGCTTCACGTTATCTTGTTGTTATTGGCTATCTTTTTGGCTTTCAGCCATTGCTGTCTCTGTTCAGGACTGCTCCGCTGCGGCTTTCAATGTTTTCTGCTGCTGCTGACAGTAAGGAAATTCTCCCACCTCTTGATTACGGGACCCGGTCCAGCTTTGACACTACACCGGGTCTCTCGTAGCCTCAGCTGGGGCTGGGGGCTCTCGGCCCCCAGAGGGGGCTCACTGGCCCCCTGCTTCCTCGTGGTTCAGATCAATGCTACCCACCTACTGAAAAAACTACTTCACCACCTTCTCTTCCATTGCTGTGGGTATGTAATTTCCGTAGGGTGCATATGAACCTTTGATTGATCTAGTATTATCAGTGGGGCAAACCATTACTGCCCCAGAGAAAAGGTTTTTCAAACCACCACACATGTACATACAACTTTGTCTGCAGTGTCAGTTGAAAAATAGATAGTGTATCCCTAACTAACTATATTACACTGGAAAATCACAAGTACACTTGGACTTATTTCTACTTGTTTAACATTACACAAACATTTACAAATAACAATATATGCAATATACATTCCCAGAGGGGGAAAAAAAAAGACAGAGAGAAAAAAAGAATACATTTTAATTTTGAATGCAAATTGAAAACCAGCGAATCAGCTGAATAATTCTGGTATCTCACTGTGTCTAACTATAATACTGAAGAAACTACTAATAGTTCAAGAACAGACAACTGAGGAAGTAAAGAGCTAGCAGCAGGAGGTGTCTGCAGTAGAGGTAGCATTAGTTTCAGTGATAATCTAGACTTTACAGCCTCATAATATATCCTAAGCCCTTTATCTGATTATAGAATTCAAAAAGATAAGAAAAATGAGGAGTTTTTCAAACAGCAATGTGAAATTCATCTCCAAGCAAATAGTAATTCCAAAAAGCACTGAACTGACATATATACATAGGATATATTTCAAATTTTCCTCCACATCTTGACTTAAAAAAGCTAAACAAACCTCAGTCTGTGGTACCCTCTATCCCAAGCTTTCTTCCCTCAATGTGGAATTCTGTCTGAGATATTATCTGAGAATATCTGAGTTATCTGAGAATGAGAAATCTTTCTGCCTGAACAACTAATTTCCTCTCCCTTCTCTTTGTTGGTTCTGGTGGTATTAATAAATGGATAGTCAAATTAGTCCAGAAAAAAGATACTCTGCAAATTGAAGCAAATTTGAGTATCTCAAATTACGATGACCCAGTGTAAGAACTCTGGATATTTATGAAGTATTCCATAATCTACTATCTTGATAAAATATTTTATTAAAACACCTGAACAAAAAGAAATTCAACCTGAGATTTCCTCAATACTTAACTGCCTAGGGCTGATGGGGTCTTAAAACATTGTTTCAAGTGTATCTAAGAGTGAAATTAGGAAAAAAAGAATGTCTATATTAAGAAAGAAAAATGTCCAGGGTTTGGTTCATTGGTGATTTTTAATAGTTCCATGCTCCTCAAGAGGCAGCTGATAGTGGGTTAAGTTGTTATAACTGGCTGAGATGTTCTGTGGGAGAAAAAAATCTAAATTCTCTAACTTTACTGAACATGCTCCCTTTCTTCAGGATCTGCCTACATATTAATGATCTCTGAGTTTAGCTCCTTCATGACACAAGATAGCAGCCCCATTCCAAAGAAGGATTTTCCGCACAATTTGCTGTTCTTATTACTGAAATCTAAAAGAGAGAAACTGGCACAAGGTAGTGGAATAACTCAGCAGAGAAAGGACTGAGATGGGCAACAGAGACCAGGCAGATATGTAACCACAGCAGGATATTGCCTTATAAAACTCCAGAATCCTCCCAGCACATAACCTGAAACAACTGAAAAATATATCATGTATTTCTTGGGGCTGGTGCAAATAACCTAAGACTGTCACCAGTCACTTTATGGGAAAGCTTGATTAAATGATTTGCAATATCTAGGAAACTTGTAGCTCTAGCAGAAAGATCACCCAGTATCCTTTTTCCCTGCATTTGCCTTGAGGCTACTATTCCCTCACCCTACCCCCCAGAAATCCTGTGCTTTTTATCAAATCCCTCCTAACAAAGTAAAACTGTGGTATAGACCCTATGGGTTCTTCCATAATTTTTAACTCATGTGAAGACCGTGTTCTGCTTTTTATAGAAAGCAGGGAAGAGGTATTGCAGGAAATACTCCCTATCTTTCCTGACATTACAATATTTGATTCACAATCCTGGCATTTGATATTGTTTTGGCAACTCACTAAATCATTAACGAAAACAAGATTTGGGCATTTTTAGTAGTTTACCTTGATTCAGAATGGAAGTTTCTTAGAAAAAAAAAATCACCCATTGTTTTTCTCCAGCTTTTGCAAGTTTTCCCAAATATGGCTGTCATCCTAATTAAACTGACTCACCTGTGGCTTTCACTCAGAGTATAAACTATAACCTACTTTTGTTCTGATTTAAAAATACATTAATTCATCTAAGAATAAGACATGTTTTTCACCTCAATAGCAAAACGGCAATTGTGGATGGTGATGCTTAGGAATGACGGAAAGATCTGCCTGAGTATGCTTGCCAGTGGACTCATGAAGGCCATTTCCAATACCTGGGGAAGACATCAACATCGTGCCTCTAATGTGAACATCCCTTCACACTGAATTAGCAGCCACAACAAGGCAGCAGCTCACCTCCAGCCACACACAACTACAGGGCTTCCTCCAAAGCTGATGACCAAGTGACCACTTGCAGTGGAAGCCAGGAAATCAGTGTTTATTACTGACCAACGTGAGTAGGACTTCAAGGAAAATAAGCACAGCACCTGTCCTCTAAAATCTTTCTCTTAGACCATTACAAAATAAGTGCAACTTTGGTGGGACAGGCATTTCCTCTCCTCATGCCCTTCACAAATCAGAAAGTGAAAAATTAAAAGTAGAGGCAAGCTTTAGATCAGGTGCAGAGGACTTGGAGAGAGTCACCAAAGAAGAATATGGAGAGAAGCAAGGAATACTAAGGAAATAAGAGAGAAATAAGAGAAAAATAAGAGCTGTGATTTCTGGGAAGTGACCAAGTGGTCACTTCAGATCCATGTCACTTATCTTCAGATTCATGTATGGATGACGCAAGGTGGGGAGAACAACACTTCTCACTGCACCAGAGGTTCATGATAACAGAATACAAGGAAGAAAGCAGAGGGCACCTTATACCCTCTTGGTAACACATAGCTATAAAATACCTAGCACCTTAATACTACAGATGAAGAAGTACCCTGAGAGCAATCAAAGAGGGAGTAAAGATCTGCCCTTTTTCAACTGTCTGTATCTGTCCTGGGTGAGTTGCGATCAAACTAAACTGCTTCTTTTGCATACAAAACTAAAGAGCAAGTCAAAGATTTGACTTATGTTAAGTAAATAATTTCAGTAAGGTGAAGACTACGTTTTATAATCCTACTGAATTCTCTACATAAAAAGAAGGGTTTTGCTTCCACACACCAGGAAGCGTATGATTAAAATTACTGGTTATTGGGTGAATTGACAACTCAGACTCTGACCAGATTATGAATATACAAATATACCCATTAAACATAGTAGAATTCACACATTGTAAGACAAAGTTCACATTCATTCACATCCAGTAAGACAGAGCATCTTCATATCTGCATGTAAATATGGAAAGATACTAACTCTGTCCCAGTTTCTGAATTTTAATACATGTGAAATTTGAAGAAGAATCATTGCAACTAACAAAAAAAAAAAGACTCCAATCAGATGATTAATTCTTTTCTATATTTATCTGAATTGGAAGGTTTTGTCCATCATCTCAGGGACATGAGACTTTTCAATGGATGAAATGAGATGATGTAGCTATTGTGAACCATAACTATCACTATACAATTTCAAAGGGATAGAAAACTAGGGCATATACTGTGAATCCTAACACTTTGTCATAAGGTGGCAATGAAACAGCACGTAAGACTGCTTCTGTGAATAAAGGGAAGACTATCCTCACACTGAGATAAGTATGGAGTCTTTTTCCAAAATGCACTTTGTTTCATAATGAATACAAAACTCACTTCTTGTTATCACCTCAGACCTTGACTAAAGCCAGACAGAAATTCCCATTAGTAACAGTAATCCTTTCAGGTGTTAAACCTCATCAGTGAGGAAGATACAATTCACCCCTTAGTCAGATGAAGGGAAATGAGAAATGCCTGTTCTCTCACAAGGCTCGAGACAACCATTCAGCTCCACGAACTGAGTGACACTGCCACAATTTTTCTGATTACTAATTTCTCCATGTGCATTCTGTAAGCAACTTCTTAGCTGATGAAGTTAATTCTGTTTTCAAATCATGCTAGCTTTCCCAATTCCTAGATTAAAATGGCCATTCAGAGTCACTATCACTTTGCCTGAAACCAGCTACAAGGGTGGTCTACTCATTAGGCTGCGGTTTTCAGAAACAATTTAATGAAAAAGCAGATTTATTTAGATAGGTCTAATTTTGAATCTTTTGCCATAAAATACCAAGTGCTAATCAGCCTACATCCAAAACTGAAATAATTATCTGTGATTTTGAAAAAAAATGTTTTTAAACAGTAAGAAAAGGAAATGCACTGTGCACTGCTTTAGATATAGCCATTTGAAACTTTTTTTAAGGCAAATTGAATTATTTTTATATACCCTGATATAAATTGTTACTATAAGAAATTAATCTCTACAATCTCCTTGTAAGAGATAGGAATGCTGTGTAATCCATATACCATCTGTTATGAGTATGGAGAACTATATACTTAAGGTAGAGCAGCTTCTCAGGCAATTGTTATTCACTAGTATCTTATATGTAGCAAAGTTCTCTTATGTTTCAGATTATAAAATTAAATTATAATACCGAGCTAGAGTTTATCAACTTCTCATTACACTAATATAAGAAAAATTTTGACAGTGAATACTGGTCCAGATTAGAAATATTTTAAAATAACCCAGCCTAGTGTAAAATTTATCTTTTTCAGCAGGGTCAGCTTGGAGAGTTGGGGTGTATATACTAAAGATGACAACGTGATGCTTGTTGTTTAGTGGAAGGTGTAGGGAGATAATGCGGTCAGAGTGACCTGTCGGCAGATTTTCGAGTTTAGGGAGTTTTTGATCATGAAGCCGACACCTGAGAGACGTTTTTCGGTTCTAGACTCACCTGACCAAAAGAGTGTGTAACCGGTACAATGTTCTCTGAGGCTGCCTTCCTCGTGAAGGCGAACTTCGCTGAGAGCAGCAATGTCGATGTTGAGACGAGCCAGTTCGTGGGCAATTAGGGCAGAACGTCGCTCAGGACGACCGCTATCTGCAGAATCGAGCATGGTTCTGATGTTCCAACATGCTAGAGTTAATTTAGCTACGCCTTTGGAGGCAGGTGCATGCCTTTGTCTTTTGCTCTTTGTGCGACCGCATTGGAAGAAGATGCCCATTGGTCTGCGGTTAACCAACCGGGTGAAGGTGGAGATGAGCTTTGTTTAGGCCACCTTAATGTATTTAAACAGGCATCTGTATTTCAATTATTTATTTTTACCAAACTGGTTACTTATTTTTTAATCATGTGTGCACAAATATTGCTTCTTTTCACTTTTATTGCTACTTTATGGCATATTCTCAGGAAAAAAATTTCCACTGGTAACCTTTACAATAAGAATTGCATATTCAAATGACTGATTTCAAACATGAACTGGTTGATTGTACAAGAAAATTCTTATTATCTCATGGTGAATAAATTACTTAGTGAGGAAAATCAGTCCAGTAAACATACAAAGTTTTTACATTACATATTTTAAAACTGAGCACATTTCTGGAGTGATGGTGATCCAGAATCTCAGTGGAGAGTATTTACAACATGTGCAGGTGTGGCACTTAGGGACACAGATTAGTGGTTGACTTGGCTGTGTTGGGTTAATGGTTGGACTTGATGATCTAAAAAGTCTTTTCCAACTGAAATTATTCTATGATTCTGTTCCATAAACTATTCCTGTGTGAATTAGATTCTTTACCCAAAAAAAGAGATGGGACCACTGACAGACTCCTTTATAACATATACTAATGTAGCTGAATATTTATCTGAATTCAATCAGATATCCTTCTAAGAGGGAAATTTTGTTTTCAGTATCATCTGTTGCCTCTATGCTAAAACTCTATAGCCAGCCTTTGCCTCTCTGTTGAAACAGTCAACAGAAGTTCAAATTTGCATTTTTGGACATGGTGTCTTGTAGTGTGGGATCCAGTATCCCCAGTATAATTAGTGGAAATGTAATCAATACAGCCAGATAGTTCAAGGCAGTTCAGCTCACCCTAAAGTAGATAGTTAATATTAGGTAAAAATTTCTCCTTGTGCTCCACTGACCAGGATATGGTTTGCTTCATTTTTCACACAGAGACATCCTGTGCTTTCTGAAATGGCACAGGGAGTTCTGCTTACCCTCTCACTGACACTCTCAAAGGGCATAAGTCTTGCACATTTTATCTCATATCAGTCAGACTAACCCCACTGTTTTGAACACTTGGGTATCCTGGCAAGAAATGGTCATGAATGGACAACTAAATCAATTGCTAGAGCTCCATCAATGATAATGGGAAGCTGGACACCTATTGACATGTAGATACTTGAATTTAAATACCTTAGTACAGATTTTTTTCATCTGAGAGCTGGGACCTACCTTTATTTTTTCTTAGCCATCAAACTGACCTTTCATTCTTTCATGTCAATTCAGATGGCTGCACTTTGAGACTTACACATGATAACTTGGATTTGAACTTGATGACTTGATGACTTGAAGTTGATGACTTACAAAAAGCCCCATGAGTGGTAATAATCTTTTAAAGTCAGAGACTTCAGGCATTATGCTGCTTTTTAAAAGCATTGAAGGATCTTTCAAGAGCAAAAAAATTACATAGAAATGCCAGAATCTGCAAGCATAAAAACACAAACCAAAACCAATCAAACAAAACACTTGGAAGGGCAATATAACTTTAAATATTCTGAACCCATCAACAGAAATAATTCACTGTCATATATAAAAAAAAAAATTGAGGCTTGTACTTACCGAAAATAAATTTGCTGGCCAAATGAGATGGTGATAACATAATTTCGGATAAGAAACAAAGTGAAAGCCATCTTCCTGAGAGGCTTTTCTAAGTAAATGTTAGGGCTGTGACATAAAGAAAGGATAAAAAGAAACTCCTGCCTTGAAATAATGCAAAAAAGTTGGGAAGGAGAGGTGGAATGGATGTGTTTGTCACAAATATTCCTACATGGTATTTGGGAAACTAGAAAGCACTGGTATTTTCCCATTTTTTTTCTTTAAATCTGCAGCATTGCATGCTGAAAGTGACCTACATCACTCTCTACACAGTACATCAAATAACCCATTACTTAACAAATCAGTGAAGCACCTCTACTAAATGAAAGGAACCTATAGCTTTAATCCCACTTCGATTAACTTTGTTCTTCTCGGAAAGCAGACCTTAATTTATATCAATTTGCAGTAATCTTTACAAGAAAATTCTACTTCATTTACACATGCTGTTTGACAGCAAAATGAATTTCTCAGGCATGTGGATACCCTATGATGGTTCCAATAAAAATTGCCCCTAGTAACAATGAAGAAGCTGAACACTTTCTGTCTGCTTAAATGGTTTCTTTGGTTAGACAGATGATGAGATTTAATGATGTATGTTGTGAATTCTCACCACTAACAAATACAAGTAACACTTTGATCAGTGGGAAGACCTCAAGGACATTTGGTACATCCATTTAAAGTTTCCTGAAAATCGCCGTAGACAGGCATTTTGTTACTATATAGTTATACCATTATACACCTCTGTAAAGGACCAACTGAGTTAAATATTTCTGAAGGATAGTAAAACAACATGTTATTTTTACCAATGGGGAAACCAAGAAAAGGAGTCTTTCAGGATAATGTTTTAGAAATGGGGCAAAATGAAGGTAATCAATTAATTATATAATTAGGCACTATACTTATTTTAAGTGCCCCATTTTTTTCGGGAACCCACACTTCTGAATTTAATTGATCATTTTTCAGAAGTCGTACATCTGAGTGCAATTTATCAGGATCTGCAAAGGCAAGGTCTGCAAAGACAGTCAAATATGTATCTTTTATGTATTTACTTATGTATAATGGGATTTGAAGCTGAAGAGGAAATAGAAGCATAATTTGTGCATGTACTCTAAATCCATAACAAGAAGATGCCAATGAGAAACTCAGAAGTCCTGTTAAATTATTCCCTAACCTCATAATGATCTGAAGCCCTGGAGAAGTCACATTTTTGCTGAATAACAAGCATGAAACAAAGTCCTGATATGTCAAAGACATCTGAGGATCAAACACCAGCAGATCAGCCAGTTCATTTCTTTTGCATGTCAAAAGTTACCACACTCAAATAGGTGTGTGTAAAACATATATGCTGGAATAGGTTTGGCAGCAGGAACAGACCACCTGTGAACTTGTTTGTTAGCACATACACAACACTCAATGACTCTATGAAAGGAAGAGTCAAAAAAGAAGTAGGATCCCTGTTTTCTAGTTCACATCCTAATATGAAGCAGAGCCTGGATCTAGACTGTAAGTGCCTTAGTGTTCAAGCTGTAAGACGCACATCATCTCTGTAGCCTTTTTTAATCAAATGACTATTAAAAAAAATTATTACCAAGTGGAACAACTGAAGCAGAAAGGACTGGGACAGCCTTACTCCACAAAAAATCCTTTCTGAAAACTGAGAAACTCCCTGGAGCCTCAGAGATGTAGGTTTGCAATGTTGCTTCACCATAGGCAGAACAGTATTATGAAACATGTTTGACCATCAGTAGGAGACTAAAGTAACCACAGGGCTTCAACATATTACACAGGTGAGGGAATGTTTGCTTGTCTTCAAATTGCCAAGACTAAGGACTGGACTGTCTTAAAAAACAAGAGACATCAAGGATTCCAACAACAAGCATAACTAGAACTAGACACCTCACTACCATCCATATTTGGGGCAGATTTAGGTTGAATTAAACTCCAAACTAAATTTAGATATCTGAGTCCAGATTCCTATTCAGTTGCTCGCACACAGCTATCTACTGCTTTCTGAAGGGCCCTTAGGTTGCCTGACCTTCAGCTGCTGATTCAAAAAGGTAAGTCTTCTCTCAAAACTACAGGCCTCAGGTTGATGCTTTTGACATTGCAACTCAGATGTGTTTGGTGCCTATTGGGAGATAACTGAGCAGAACCTTTTGTCCATGCAATAGGAAGAGTCTAGAGAGCTGACTAAATGAAGGCATTTATTTTATGCTGAATGGGTCTCTAGACTGTTGACTACACACTAGGCATTAAGATACCAAAATTAAGATAGTTTTTTCAGAGTTCTGAATGTTGCAAGATTTAGATTCTGTGGCAGATTTATGCATGAAATTCTCTGCCTCACTGCAAAATGGCTGTCAAAAAAATCAAATACATGAACTTGTTTCACAAAGCTGGAAAATCTCACTTATGGTTTGCAATTCTGTGGTTGACATAAACTCTTAGAGACTCTGGTGAAATTAATAATAGGGAATTTTTTCTAAATGGTCTTTCTCACCAACTATTAAGCAACAGATACTCTCATAAAAATCAGCTTAGGATTTGGGATTTCTAACTAAAGAAAAAGATGCCAGTCCTGAAATTCCTTTTTTATATCATTTTAGATTATTTCCCACTGTGTCACACCATGAGCACATGTATAATTAATGAGGCTGCAACAAATACAAACATATGGATTTGTATGTCTTGTGTTGGTCTTTGTTAAAAGGATAACATTCTGTACAAACACAAACAAACCCTGTTGTCCTTCATTCTTCCCTCTCTCTGGGGTTAGCATTGTACTAAGAGTAAAATTAGACAGTTTACAAAGCTTTTTGCTGGTTAAATACATAGACATCTAAGCAAATGCTATAATTTTGCAGTAAAGTTTCATTTATACAAAATATATTATACAAATATATTTTACACAAATATACAAAAATTTTGCTGATATGTGGTCAATTAATTAAGAAGTGAGTATATGACAAGTTTGGATAAAACACTGCTAAAGCAAATATACATATTGAGGTGGCTTTTTAATTTTGTTTTGTTCTGTTTTTTTTTAATTCCTCTATTTCATATATAGCTCAAGAAGAGACATCTCCTTAGCTCTCTATCAGTTCAAGAAATGACAATTCACTGCATTTCTAATTTGTTGTTTTAAAAATTATTAGTCCAACTTTGAGATAAATTTGTAAGAAAGATAATAGGTATCATAATACCCATACTAAAGTGATATTATCAAAACCATTAATGACAAGAGTACAAACTGGCTTAGATGACACTCAAGATCCAGGAAGAAGTAATTTTTAAAAAGAATAAGAAAAAAGAAGCAGTCACAAACAAACACAAAGACAATCAGTCTTTGGCAGCAAAGTTTGCACATGTGAAGCCCACTGTGGGGCTCAAATGTGTTGGTAGTTAAAGTAGAGATGCACCCAAGCAAATTATAGCTTTCCTGAGGACAAAAGGAGGGGGTGGGGGAGTACCATGTGTTTAAAATTAGAAACTCTTCTCAAAGCTGATGATTACAGTTAAATATAAATGAGGGAATCCAGCCCATGACTGTCAAACAGAAACAGCTCCATAGCCCTAAGGCTTTTCTAAAAACCATCTGAGTTCTAGCCAGCTATAAGAAAGGTGATCAGTCACGCATCCACAATAATACAGGGGAAAAAATACTTAATAAGAGTCTTAAGATATTTGACCCAAAAGATTTGATCTAATATTCTTTATATAATATAAAATTATCTTGCTTGACTTCATCAGAAGTCCCTGAGGAGCTATTGCATAGTCACTGCTACTCTGTTTTGCTAACTGCCCATTTTTTCCTCAAATGAACCTTGCTGAAGATGCCTACTCATTTCATCTTTCAGAAAGGTCATTGCTGATTTTGAAACCATGGATGAAATAGGAAAAATACTGATATTCTTTGTCTAGCTTTTATGATTTACTAATTTCCCTGTTCATTTGTTCTTTTTCTTCCCTTCACTACCCCTCTTTTCACTTTTGGCTCATACTCATTTTGTGCATGGATGCCTGAAGAGAAAAAAAAAAAAACACAACAACTCATAGATGCTTTTTCTCTTTTAACAAGTTAATGAAGAAATAATAGTCCAGGATGACTATTTGCTATATAGCAAATATAGCTATATTGGAAACACAGAGTCTTTTTCTTTTTCTGACAGATACAAGCAGCCTTGTCTCCTGATCAACAGCAAGATATCTAGCAAGAAATAATGCCAACGATATTTCTTTTATTTAATGGATAGTCATTCAATCAATATAAAATGCATTTCAAATGAGAATGGAGCTAAAATTTATTAATCTTAAGTGATCTGAAAAAAAACAAGCCAACAATAAAAAAAAAGAAAGCCAGGAAGTGTATAGGGTTGTTTCCCCACTTATTTGCATCTTTTTCCTCTGGTAATATATTATCCAGTATAAATGAGTTCATGACCAATGCCTGAGATTCGCATTTATTCTTCTAAAAACCTACAGGAAATCACTCAAGCTATTGCTCTTGCAACTAAAACATCTGCACTGCCATGGATTTATTTCATATTACACTCTTAATTAGCTCATATGTGCATAAAATTTGAAGATGAAAAATGTATTTCTGAATACAAGCAGGCAGGGTTTTCAATGTCTCAGGTACCATTTATTTTTCTCTCAGATATGTTACAGCACATAAAAAACCTCAGGGCTGCCTGAAGGACTAGGTATACTAGAACCAAGTGTTTCAAGGAGTAAGATTTAAAGTCACAAAGATTTAAAGTCATGAAGTAATAATAAAATCTCCATTTTGCAATTATTTACCTACAAGAATTCTTATTTGAAGTCAGAAACTAAACAATGGCTTAAAATTAGAGTGGTCGCTCATTGTTTCTACCAACTCTGCCAGTACATGATGTCCGCTTTTTCAGTTTGGGTTTTTTTTGTTGCTGTTGCCTTTTTTTTGACGGTGGTTATTTGTTTGTTTGTTTTTATTTTGCTTTCATTTGGAGGGTTTTGTTTGTTTGTTTATTTGTTTGGTTTTGCCTAAAGATTGGACTCCTAACAAAGCAGGGAAAGCCTTTTATATGATATACCACCAGGTTCTGAAAGACAAGAAACTGAAAAGGGCTATTTTTCCCTCAGATCTTCTGCAGTCACTTATAATCTTAGTTGATCTTTAGTTATTTATTTTTCAGGCAGAAGTGACTTTTTTAAACTATCACTGACCCTTTAAAATTGCTAAAAGGTTTCCCCTTGTTTCCAGATTTTAATGATTTTAAAAAATTCTGATTCAGTTTAAACTGTCAAAGCTCATTCTCAGCCCAAAAATAATTTAAACAAAAATCAGAAATGTCTTCCTGACACTCACTAATTTGACATGACAAGAGACAGTGATTGGGAGGGTTGGAAACACATAATTAGCAGAGCTCTATAATGAAGCAACCATAGCACATTATGTGCAAATTGCAGTATACTGCCTCCCTCAACACCTCAGTATTAGCCTGGCTAACAGGAGACACTGTCCTGATTTAAAAACACATACACAATGCATCTACCCTATTTTCTCTCCAGAAAATAAATAAATAAATAAACAAATAAATAAATATTGAAATAAACAAGAGACTGCAACTTGATATTCTGCTTGGCTGACAAGGAAGAACTTATTTCACCCATCAGTAAAGACTGGAATGCAGGAAATGAAAAATACAGTGCAAAAATAAAACAGACAGTGACTGAAATTTTACATCTGGACATGCTCAGTTATATCTGCTAAGATTTTGGCTGAGCATAATGAAGAACCATCTTCTTTGTGACCTCACTGCACATTTTCTCTGCCCAGCTTGGCAGGCGCATCTGCTCCTGGAAAAAATTTGCATGAGGCAAATTTTAATTGAGTCACTGAAACACAGAGCCATGGTCTGCAAATACCAAAGAGAATAATTCTGCTTTTGCATCAGACACAGAGAAAAATACAACTCAGAAAATAATAATTTGTTTAGCAATGTTAAAGTATTTCTAATCTTTGTTGTTTTACACATTTTAACTTTATCTCTTCCTCTTCCATTTCAAAATTAATCCTTTTTTTTCCTCCTGAAACCATATTTTTATTACAGCATACACAGTAAGATATGCATCTTGCCCTATTAAACTGCTCTGAGGGGAGACCTCATTGCAGTCTTCATGGGGGGAAGCGGAGAGGCAAGTACTGATCTCTTCACTCTCGTATCCAGTGATAGGACTTGAGGAAATGGCATGAAGCTGAGCTGGGGGAGGTTTAGGTTACATATCAGGAAAAAGTGTTTCACCCAGCAGGTGGTTGAACACTGGAACAGACTCCCCAGGGAAGTGGTGAGAGCACCAAGCCTGACAGAGTTCAAATAGTGTTTGGATAACGCTCTCAGGCACGTAGTGTGACTTTTGGGGCAGGAGTTGGACTAAATGATCCTGATGGGTCTCTTCCAACGTGGCATAGTCTATGATTCTTCCAAAGCGAATGAATCTTAGCAATCAAGTTATCTAGCAAAATAACAGCATTAGTAAAGAAGCTGAAATTTCACCTCAACTCCAACAAGTTATTTCAGTAAAATGATAATTTCGTCTCCAGTTAAGGATGGTTACTGTAGGATTCAAAGGTTACCTCTGCCATTCAGTGAGACCTGGACAGGAGTTGGGTAGAGAGGAACCTACGGGAGTTCAACAAAGGCAAGTGCAGGGTCCTGAACGCAGGGAAGAAAAACCCCATGTAACAGTATAGGTCAGTGGTTGACCTGCTGGAATGCAGTTCTGTGGAGAAAGAACTGTGACTCCTGGTAACTACAAGTTGTCCATGAAAGAAGGCCAGTGGTACCTTGCGCTGCACTAGAAAAAGCACTCCCAGCAAGTCAAGGGAGGTGATCCTGCCCCTCTACTCAGCCCTGGTGAGACCTCATCTGGAGTGCTGTGTCCAGTTCTGGGCTATCCGTTTCAAGAAAGACAAGAAACTACTGAAGAGGACCCAGTGGAGGGCCTCAAAGATGATAAAGGGACTCTCTTATGAAGAAAGGCCAAGAAAGTTTGACCTCTTTATCCTGAAGAAGAGATGACAGAGGAAGTATATATGTACATTTGTGTTTATACACCCACACAGAGATTACACTGCCCATTGGGTACACACTGCCCATTGGGTACATAATGACAGTTTTCACAGCACTGTCTGCAATCAGCACTATCTCAAGATGAAAAACTGGTAGCCACGTACAGTTCACAAGCAATTCACATCTGGTTCTCATGCTGGGATGGCAGTATGTGGCCAGCCTGTTGACATGAAGATTTTGGGGTAATCCAAATTCTCTGTCAGAGAAAGGGAAGCAGTCAGGTTGTGTGAGCAACACTGTAGTCCACCACAATACTGAGCCGGACACCCAGTGCAGTCAACCCAACAGCACAGCAGACATTTGGGGCATTTTAACAGCCCACTTAAGAGCTGCTTTCAGAATAACCACTCAGAGCCGCCCCACTAAGCACACAGCACTCAGTTCTGAATCTTGCCCACATGGAGATGTTGAAATGTGGCTCATGCAGCCACTAAGGCTGCCCAGCCTAATCCACCCCACAACTGAGCTGGTTGACATCAAACATTGATCTGACGCTTGGGGAGATCACTAACCAGCTCTGCCAATCCATGCTGACTCATAGACATGGCCTGAGCTCAGGAGATCTAAAAATGCTCTTTGCCCTAGCAACAAAGAACACCAGTACCCTCCTAGAAAGGAACTTAGACAACCTTTCTGGTCACATAAAAATACCTGAAAAGCAAATATAATACACACAAGTGGAGACATGACTAGACATGACCTATTGGTATCATAGAGTTTCAAGGAGAGGTACACTCAGTTCTGAGGCACGTGCAGCATAGAAACCAGTCATCTTTGTCTTTCTCACAAGTGCACATCCACCCGAGGGCATACCGTGTATGTCTGCAGCATGAGGGTATGCATTTCTCCCATGGAACCATGTGATACAGATCCCTTATTGAGGACAGGGAACACCCACTATAGGTGGAATAGACTGTTATTCCTTCTAAAGAGAAAAAAGGAAATTAGCTTTTATAACCAATGTTTTTAAAAAAATCACCATTCTTTAGTAGTAGAACAATTTACTTAATAATGACAATATTTTTCACTGGATGTATATAGAGCTTGTTTAACAAGAAAATCTAAGCAGAAAAGCAAAACTCAGCAATACATTGTAGAAAAGAGATAGGGAAAAAACCATATGATTGTCAAATAGGATTTTATTAACACTGCCATAGGAGTTCTAATGTTCTTCTGTTTATAATTCCATGCATGGTTGTTCAGTTTTATCAGAGTATTGAAGTGCTTAAAAATGTTTTCATGCTTTCCAGGTATCCTTTCCAGGCATATCTATAAAGTTCTCCTTAAAATGTGCTTATACACCTAGAAAAAAGCCACCTATTTTTCATTTTGCTTTATTCAAGTATCCTGACAATGCATTGAAAATATTGCAATCCAGTTCTCATGCAGTACTGGCTGTAGACCCATTAGGAACAGGAAATTGAGTCAAGAAAGCATGCAGGTATACACAGTGTTTTCTAAATACAGAGATCAGGCCAAAAGCCAGCACAGTGTAAAATGGGAAAGCATCCAAAAGGGAGCTTTATGCTGTTCTCAGGCATAAATATTTATCAACCAGTGCAAGAGAATGTCACATTCCTCCTCAAGCAAAGAATTTACTCAGAAAGCGTTCCAGAAGAGACAGAGGGGAGAAAGAAGAAGAAGGGGGGGAAACCACACACAAAAAACTGTTGCCTTTATGATGTCAAGCTGGGTTATAGCACAGAGCCCCAACTAAGAAGCTGAACTAATCACTGTTACTTTTGTTGTCAGGGAGAATGAAGCCTCTTCCAGAACACCAGACCTCTTCATGACTGGCCAACCACTGAGTGTAGCACAACCAAGTGGCAAACGATCATTATGCCACGTGAAAGCTGAAGATAATTTACAGGTTGATGCATGTGCTAAATGGAAACAAGCAGGCTGTGAGCATGCACCACACTCATCTCATTAAAGCATTACACATCTCTTCTAGCTTTCATTTACTTTCCTCTCAGAGAAACACAATCAGCTTGCTTAGTTTGCTAATGAGTATAATAGACAATCATGTAAAGTAGACTATCGCTTGGTAAAAATGCAATGGAGAACTGCAGGCAGTCTATTAGATGTAAACGTCCTAATTCTTTAATTATGTGTCTTTGATCAAAAGCAGCTCACTTGGAAAGATTTTTTAAAAAGTAAAGTAATGAGCACTCACCTTTCATGTACACCATTGACTGTTAGGCCAACCTGATATAACTGTGGTATCACTGACTGTATGTCAAGCACACCACTAAAAATTGAGATAATAAATGTTACTTACAGCTATTAAAGCTTTTCTCTTTTGGAGACATAGATCTGTAAGAGCTGTTCTGCACTTTTAGCTTTTCTTTCCATCTCTGTCAAGAATCTCAGAGAATTTTTAAAAGAGATAATTGAGGACATTTATCTTTTTTTTTTTCTGTTTTGTCCTCATCCCCTTTCCTTTTCTCATTAACCTCAAAATCTCTATTGAAGATCTCTTTCCTATTACTTCCAACACCTTATACTGTCCCTTGGACTTCATCTTCTGACAACCCTTAATCAAGACACAATCTCTTCAAGACCTGCTACCTATTTATCACATATGGCTATTTCCTTCTCATCTTCTTCGTACCTGATCCCTCAAATAATTTTCTCTGTTCATGCCTGATGCCATTTTCTGAAAGGTACAAAGACGCTGCAAACTTTTTTGCTGTTATTTGCTATTTAGTTTTTACAATCAAACTAAATTATTGGCCTGAAGGTGGTGTGACAACAGGAAAAGTTTCAGAAACCCCTGACTAATAAGTATAAACAATTTTCTGTCATCTTTGACTGGCCAAGGTTCCAGCCCACATTGTCACAGACTGACAATGAAATTAGTGACTGCATAACAAAAACAGAAAATGGACTGTAAAATGGCTTTGATCCCAGTATGAAACATGTCATGGGAAGTAAGGGCTAGAATGGAGTAAAAACCTCCTTCAAAGCAGTAAAACTGGAAATTATCCGGATGTTTTGAATAGAGATTTGTAACTACTTATCAACCTATCTTAAGTAAATTTCTACGAACATCCAACATCACGAGAGAGTAAACATACTACATGATCATTATTGTTTCTCCTTTATAGTGAAGTATTAGCAAATTTATGACTGATATGAAAGCCAAGGCTAATTCATGCCACCTACTTCAACCCAACTTTATTGGGGGGGAGAAAGAATAATAAAAGCAGTTAAGAGAGTGAAATTAGGGGGGAACTAAAATAGAGGAATGAATAGGAATGGTCTGTGCAGCATCCCCACAGCTTACTGCAGGAAAATCTGTAGCTACTGATGTCCTTTAGAGAAACTGTTATTTCTGTCCCGTAAGTGAGAGAAATCTGTATACACAGAAATCTATATACACAGAAACCTGTAAGAGTATTAGGCACTACAACTTAAATTCCTTGTAATTGATTACCTTAATTGATTGTTAATCTAATTTTTTCTTTTCTATAAATGAAAAAAAAATAAAAAATTTGCTGTATCCTGTTTCATCCCAACATGTAACTAAATACTCCTCCTTTTCTGTAAGAAAAAAGAACCCACACACTGAACAGAAAGTTCCTGTTGTCTTCTCAATATAGAGTTTGTGCAGATTATTGTCTCATAAAAATAACAAATAAATGCTTAACACTATTGTAGGAGGGCTTAGCAAACTGAAAAAATGTCAAAACAAGGGAAAACTAAATAAGTACAATTCTGAAAACCTGTTTTAACTCCATGTGTTCACTTACTGAAATTCTACAGTCCAGAGCCTATTCCAGCTCCCAGAAATAAGAGCCTATATTCTTATAATGTTTCTATTTGCAGTTTCTTCTCTGTGTCAAACATAATGACCTAATTCCCTGACATCCTTGTTAGGGTACATGAAGATCAATATCATGTTTTACCACATACTGCCTCAAAGTTTCCTTTTGAGGTAAGCACATACATACGATTACTAGATAATCACGATTCACTTGGATTTTAGAGTCAAGAAAATTCTTCTTGACTTGCATGAAATGTTGTTCTTTTTTAAAGATACATTCTTGGACAGTTTTCAGCAACATTTCCAAGACATTAGCAGTTCCTGACTGTGATGACTGTTCATCATATAATTTACATTAATGTTAACTTTCAGGAAAACAAATGTGTTTTTATAAAAGACCAGAATGCTTCAAATATTCTTCTAATTCAAATTCCACTTGCCTCTCAAAATCATAAATTACATCATTAAAAATCAGACCAAGTGCAAATACTTACATTATGTTAAAGAATAAGATTGACAAGAGTAAGAATTGCAATTATGATATGCACTAAGCAACTGTGTTTCAACACAAATGAAAAAAACATTAAATTTCTTATCACTGAAAATTGACAGTATTCAAAAAGTAAAACTTCAGTTTAATATAATTTCTAATTACCTCTAATTAGGGTCACTAGGAAATGGATCCTGTTTTATCTGTTTTAAAGTCATAAAATTAGCATAGCTGTCCTGCCCCATATCTGTTTAGCTTCTCATATCTTCTTCTGACTAAGCTGAGTTTCATCAGTTGTCAGCTGTCTGCAGCAAAGGGAAGCAAATAGCTTTGACTAAACGAACAAGCACATTCCATTGCACCTTGTCCTGTACTGACATACCTGTGGTGATTCAATCAATGACATACACGCAAATCTACTGCAAGCAGCAGGAAGAGCAAAGAGTTATCGATATAAAGGCCTGGATAGAGAACTGAATGGAAAGTATACTCTATATTTTTTACCTTTTTTTTTTTTTTAAATAAGATGCAAAATACAGAATTTGTCTATTGAGATTCCATACTACATTTCCCTGGATGATAGCTAGGAGAAAATGGTTCTAGTGGTAATCTAAGTACTTTTGATCACACAACCCTAGAAGAACTTTTTAAGTTTAGAGTAAAATATTACACAGGAAATATCTTCTATCCTGAAAAGTATTCTAAAAATATTAATGGGAGATTGCATGTAGCAATGGATGTTTGGAAAGAATCCTGCCAAAGGTGGACTGATGAAGCAGAAGTTTTTAATGTTGTTTAAACTCATGTTAAGAGGGCTCTTTACAGAGCCACTGCGTTTTCCCCTATACCTCCACTGTAAATCCCTTATCTCTCGGGCCAGAGTGTCCTGGGAAGATGTCCCAAGGTGTTTCCATTGGTCCCTTGTTAACCCCTCCCTTATTGGCTGTAAACCCCTTACCTTGATTGTGACCCCTCACCTGTGATTGGTCCCCAAGGGCTATATAAGCCCCCTCCCACAATTAAACCCTCTCTTTCGTCCTCTCTCCCCTGGTGGTCTGGTGAGTGCTCCGTCTTGGGGTCCAGGGGCCACGTGGTGGGGGGCAGGGTGGAAGAGCATACTCCTTCCAGGTTATGGACTGAAACGAGGCCTGAAGGATCTCCCCTTCCCAAACATCCACCGTTAATTGCAGAGTTAATGCTCAGAATGTCGGTAAACAACAGTGTTCCTGCATTTTCTTTGAGTCACTAATATAACCCAGAAATCTAATTTTCCAGTGTCTTAGCACTTTTACAGAAGTGCTACCCCATGATTTTTCTCACTTCGTGATTTACTCATCTGTTGATTTCTGCACATCTTCCCGCTCTTCCGCAATGCTGTTTTTGCTTCATCCTATGCATCAGAATTTAAAAAGAAAACTTCAGAGTCTGATGTAATTCAGCTAGTCACTCCCTCCCACAAAGTTAACTTGCATATGTAGGAAAAACTACTATCCCTTTATACAGGTGTTCATGAAATACAGGGGTTCATAGTAGGAGGGTACCACACACCTGCACTGACATACTGACAGATTTGTTTCCATTGTCAAAAGATCAGCTCACACTTAGTCTTCATTGCATGTACTGTAAAGTTTTGCATTCAGTTCTCTGCACTGAATCCTGGCTGCAGCCTCCCTTATTTTACACATTTCACTAATTACCCTAAATAAGGAGCACAGTTAACCAAATTTCCTTTGTCACATGAGGAGAGAGACCCTTTTCTCTACAGAAAGTAACTCAGCAGAACTGAGAACTTTTCTTTGGAGGTTCTTACTTCTCTCCACTGATGATAAAGAGTGTTTAAAGAGACTATGATCTTAACACTGGGGACTTGGAAAAACACCCGAACCTGGGTGGGAACAACCTTGGCCCTAAGCACTGCTGACATAGTAAAGGGGCTGCATGCAGCCATGGCATAAATGGCCATCTCATGAAATTTCATACAGGTTGTCCAGTCAATCTAAAAGAGTTCATAGCACACTACAAGTACCTTAAGTATTCCAGTTCTGAAAGGTTGCCTGTTCAACCTATTCATTTAAGTAGGATTTAGAAGATAGGAAAGAAGGAAGAAAGGGAAAGAGAAAGGAAGAAAGAGAGAGAGACAGACAGAGAGACAGACATGCATCTATTTTACAGGATTTCAGCACCAAACATTTTTCAAGTCTTCCTTCATCCCCTTTTTTTGTTGACTTCTTCCTTAGCCAGTTGAGTAGGGACAGGAATATAGATTACTAGAGAAGGATAAACCTTCCCTTAATAATGAGATGGAAAGAGTAGAAGAAACCATAGTTTACCTAAGCCAAAATGACAGAGGAAAGGGGTTAAGCTTCCTCTCTTTGACCAAAAGTCATGACCTAGTGGACAAAATGAAAGACTAATAGGGACTGTGAGATTTGTTCCCTTTCTTGCTCCAAATAAGCTTCCTGAACTTACTTATTTTTATCCTCTCTATGCCACTGTTTCCATGTCCGTATAATAATAACAAAAGTTCCTCATAAGGTTACTGGAAAATTTAATTCAATAATGTGTGTAAAGTTTTGAGCAATGCTTAGAATGGGACTCTGGAAACATTATTAATCTGTCAGATATTTTCCTATAAAATTAGACCCTTTTGTCCACATAAAAATAATTGGTATGACAATAAGATTGAAAACTTTTAAGTATAACATAAAATCTTGTTTATAATGATGAGGTTGTCAATTGACACCACGTACTGAGGAAATTGTGGTTCAAAGACTGTAGCATGACAACAAAGAATTATTTTAGCTAGTGTAGTTCACATTTATACATATTTAAGTATTATTATTATACACATACAAAAAAAAGAAAGTACAAGGGACAAAGAAACAAACGCACCTCTGAGAAATCTCTGTCAGCTTGACAGTTAAAAAGATACTGCTCCTCTGCTAGAGTTTTTGATGGATATTACAGGAATCAAACTTCAGAGTTCTTTAACAGACATTCAAAACTATTAAAGCATGAGTTTCAAGGAACTGCACCCAGAGAGATGTACTATCAGAATTACAGAAGAATATTAAAGAGATATTTGATACCTGTAAAAGAAGGCTAAGGTTTTGTCTCATGGGAATTCTGGCAAGCAGTGTTCCTATGTGTTATAATAAGGACTGACTATGAGAAAAGCAACATGCTGGGAATACGCAGAAAGTCGACAAAGATGATGAAGGGTAGATTTTGACAAGGACTTTTTCAGTAAGGCTGAGTTTCTTATAACAGAAATTGTGTTTGAAGAAGGCACGTTATGAGCCAGAGTGGTAACATTAATGAATAAACTAGACAGGCAGGAAAGGTACCATGTGTTCTTTTCACCATTTCACTTTAGACAGGAGTCATGATAGAAACTCAGTCTACCTCCTATCTTTCTAATCCTTATATGTGAAGTTTGGTAACACCACTTCTTCCCTAGCAGTGAATTGTATTGTGTACTGAGGGACAAGCTAGAGTGTGAATGAGTATTTAAAATTCCTCTCACCACATCTCTTACCTTCAAGGGAGCAAAGACCAGATGTTACCTTTAACACAGATGTATTGCCACTGAGCCTTGGCCACTGTTTGGTTCTGCAGCTCCCATAGCAACTGCTATTAAGTGCTAATAATACGATTAGGAGAAAAGAAAGAAGTGCTAGAATGACTAAAAAGTAACAGAAACATTTTACTCCAGCCCTGATAAGGGTGCATATCTTTACACCTGATGTTATAAGAAATGCAATCAAAACCACTGTTGATGACCATGAAGATAAAAGGAATGAAGTACCTCAAATAATGCATGGTGTAATAAATACTCCTATCTCATATTTGCTGGGAGGTAGCAGTGTGATAGATAGCAGAGGGCCCTAAGAAGTATAAATGAACTGACATATAGGAGAATGGACTGACTTGCAAACCAAGTGATCCCATCTACAAGCAAAAGAAATGGAATCCCCACATAAAATGTCCAAACTGGGATATTTTATGATTGTTCTAAAAAGGAAGAAACAGTGAAAGGACAAGGAAAATAACACATGGTTGCAAAACAAAATTCAAGACTGTAATTCAGCTGAGGTCTGCTGATCCCACAAAGCACAAAAGCCCAACTCCAACAACTCCTGAATGACAATGAATGACTGAATTCCAGCTTCAGTATTTCAGCTAAAATCAGGATGTAACATAAACCAGCAGAACAAGACTCTTAAATCTGTTTCTTACAGTGTGCAGGTGAAAAATATCAAAAAGCCAAAATGGCAGCAGCTACCATTTGTGAATTTTAAACAGATAATTAAACAAAAGAAAGGCTCCTGTACACAGACAGGAGATTTAAAAGGTTAATGATGGTATAATAAAGATGGAGATCTGACTATGAATGCAATAGTGACTTGAAAAAACAAACGCTAATAATAGTCAGAAAAGAAAGCTGATTAAAATAATTTCTATTGGACTCTCGCTTTCCCACTTGGCATGTACTTTTTTGGTCATTTATTATACATATGTACATACATAAAATATAAATACATATGAAATTGTTGTTTAAAATACAGACATGTAAAGATGTTTTTTCACCACAAAGAATCACCTAGCTGAAAATGTAAACATTTTTCAAAGACAGAGTGATGTGGGATTTCCAACTGTGACCACCTCCCATGACCCATTCTGAATCTGTAAGACCATTATGAGAGCATATGTATGTTTATTAAAAAAACTAACAAATAGGTTTTATTTCAGCCATGCTACTTCATCTTGCCAAATGTCCATAACAAGCCAGATTTTTATGTAGCTTTCAGTAGCTATTTTAATTTTGTCAGTATTTTGAAACTACCTAAACATAAGGATGGCAGAAAAAACTTCCATGTTATTATGATGTGCTACTTTTCCAGCCAGGTAACCTGGGAGGTAACACTGGAGGTAAATACAAACTTCCTTTTGCTGACTTGCTCAAGGTGATGGTTATTTGTTTCATAGTAAGAGTTACAAAAGGTATGTCAGCGTTAGGGTTAACGTGATAGGTATTAGAAGCAGTATCTTTAGGCAAACACCATCTTAGGCAATACTTTCCATTCTTCAGAGCTCTTGAATAAATAAATGCAACATGTTTTGGCAGTGTCAGGTTATCCCTGAGTTTCTTATTTTCCATAGAAGTATTTTTGTGATAAAGAATACCCTGTCTCCTATTCATGGAATATCTCAAAAGATCCAAAAAGACTCTAAACTTTTCTCTCAATCCCTGAAATCTTACACTGGGCTTAATGCCTGTAAGAAATTATTTAAAACAATTTAAACTGAAATTTGGATTAATTACAAACATGTCAAATGAGGACAGAAAAGCATATATATTTGATTGTATAAAATTCTTTTATGGCATTACTGTTCTCCCTCAGGTCATATCTTACAAAGTAAGCTTTGAAAGAATGAAAGCTCTTCTGAATCTAAGTATTACAGCGTCTTCATGTAGACAGTAATGTAACAAGTATTTATTCTTCATTCTGTATACAGCTGTAATACTGTTCTTAACCAATGTAAATAACAGTTACTTAAATTCACCTTATTACAGTCCTGGAAAAGAGAAGCAAGGAACTTTATAATGACAGAATAAACAAAGCACAGAGTTTATCTGAAATATCCTCTAGCTCCCAATTCAAGTAGCACTATCTCAGGGGACCTGAAAGAACTAAAATATATATTTAATATTATAAAGCTTTTCATCAACACAAAGACATATAATTCAGCAAAACCTGCTTGGAATTAATGCACTGGACCCAGAAGTTGAAACGTGTGTGCTCACAGAAAGGTGAATTTAAGCCTTTTTAGCATATCCATCTCCTTTCTAAGAGTATTTGTTTATTGAGCTGGGCTCCAAAAAAGATTAGGAAGGACTCAAGATGTTAATGTGTCTCCTTGCCAAAGTGTCAGGCTGATTAAAACCACCATCAGCAATGGCTCCTTTTCCTAACCATGCCCCTTTAATAGAGCACAGGAAAGCAGTAGTGTGGAAACTGTAGAAGTGGTCCTAATCCTTTGGATATTTTCAGTGCAGGAGGAATTTGGGATGGTGGTAGGTTAGCATGTATTGCAGGAAGTGTGCAGAGTGTCCTCAATAAATTTCAGCTTTGGCAAGCATATTCTCACTGATTTCATAATTGCTGACAGTTGTCAATTGGCTGGGACAAGCTACAAGATGACTGGAGTCAAGGGTAAGCAAAGTAGAAAAACTGCTTAAAAAGGGAAAAGAAATGAATGCTCTAGCATCAAACATGAAATGAATCAGTAAAAAAGCAGGATCCTAATAATGATGATAGAAATAAGAGTGGGATAACCTGTAATACATCACTCTGCAATGTCCCAATGTAGAAGAAAAGGGGCAATTCCCAGGGCATCCAAGTCAATCAAGCAGAAAGTGCATACATGATCTATATACAAACACACAGTCAGGATGTTATGACATGCAGGCAGATGTCCTGGCCTGAGATTTAGCTAACTCAGTCACAAGAAATTACTAAACACAACATGAGAAATTATTGGAGCCACTAAAGAACAGCATGAGAAGGGGACAAAAGGGACACAGAGTGGTGGTGAGGAGGAGTCAAGTGAGAACAACCAAACTGCATGTGTACTTGAAGGGCTGAACTGGGTCTTTTGTGGAGAGAAGAGCCTTGCAAGGCAATATCAAATAATGCCATAAAAGATTACCTAGGCAATGGTATCAGAAATACCAAGTCTGGGTGTGGATGGATGTAGGACAGGAGCACCAAGGCCAGCAACTGGGGAAAAAGGGATCTAGATCTGGCTTCTGGAAAGACCACACGTGTGGGGCCAACTCCTGATCCAATTGCATACATGTGTGTTTTCTGTGTGTGTCACTGTGTGAACACCAGCAAGCTCTGATCTTCATCCACTGGACAAGAGAGCACTGTGGTGTGCATGGGGATGTCACTTCTGACAGGCTTGCTTTGTTGGTCCGCGTGGCTGACTGTGCCTTACAGTGTGTGCTGTGTGCGTGTGTGTACATGTTCACCTCTGTGTGCCTGTGTGTCTGCACAAACACCTCTGGAATACACATCGTCCTTGACACAAGCTGGACCTACAAATGAGAACAGCAGTGAACAGACTCAGAGAGAAATCCCCTGAGCTGGAAACTCCGCTGGATTATGGTTGCCATAAAAGAGCTTATCTGTAGAAGTCCTCTGCTCCCACTTAATACCAGTAGGGTTTACATTTGGAGATGGAGAACTTATGTTGATACAATAAAACTAAAAATCAAAATGGAAGTTTAAAGGAGTTGCAGAAGTGAAACATATGTGCTCTGTCTAGCTAAGACGATAAAATCCTTTCTTCTTCTCTCTCACCTGCCCCATGTACTATACTTATGTGTGTTCATGTGTGTGTATAAATACGTAGATAAACCCATATACAGGTAGATAGATGTAAAAGAATCAATACATATTTATTCAAACATTTTTTGTTCAGCTTGAGCTTTACTGAGGGGTAGGATATACTTCTTGGGGAAGGGGTAGAAGCTTTATGCTAAAGGTGTCACCAGTCGTACCATACTTACATGTAAAGATTAGTTTTGCCAGACAGATAAAAGATTATTTTGTATTTCTTTGAGGATTCATTTATTGGTGATTTTTTTTTTTTTGGTTTAAGGGGTTGGGTTGTTTGTTTTCTTTGCTTTAAGGTTTTTTTGCTTGGCTGTTTTTTGGATTTTTTTATTAATCATTGCTTACTAATGTAGACAGGAAGGACATGATCAATTTGAATAGATACACAGCCATGCCCTCTCCTAGTTTTTGACACTGTTTTCAAATATGTCCCTAAAAACAAGAGTAATTTAATGGTGATCATATATTTCTAATGAATCCAAATGCTTTGGGTTGAACAACAGCTTTCATCTCAAAGGTCGTTTATCAATAGCACAACCTTGTCAGGAGAATATCCACACAAATTTACTGATATCAATATCCTATAATACTTAGGTCATTATTACTTACTTCCTGCATCTGTGCTCTTATTTCTGTTTTTGCCTACATGATTACACAGAAATAGCACTGGAATGCCCAATTACACCATTTGGTTAGGAACTACTTTTGTACAATTCATAGAATGAAGTTTTATATGACACTCAAGTAAGCAAATGACCACAGACACACACCCTGAATGTCACCCCGCCTACTTTGAAAGAAATCAGAGGACTCAATCCACTGAATCAACTTCCTCAGAGCACATAATATCTCAGTGGCTACTCAGTGGGCAAAGCTGTCACAGCTGGATCCTCAATTAGGGATCTCTGAGACTGGACTCCTGAAATGAAATTTTAACTCTGTTTCAAATGCCTGTGGGATTTGTGCTTTGAGTACATCATTATCTATATATTACAGCCTTTCCATGGAAATTTATATTACATTATACAAACAATTAAAAGAGATAAAGATAATTAAATGGTATACTTGTAGATGCACTGAAGCAATCCTGATTTTTTTTTCATTTTTATAGTATTAATTTCAGATGTCTCCTATTTAAAAACAGCAAAAATGGATTTTATAAACATTCCATGTTAAATTAAAAAACTGAAATATCTTTATGATAATTATGATGGAAAAAATAGAGGTTATGGACTCTAATATGCAATGTATATACTTGAAACCTAGGTTTTCAATTCTGAAGATGCTAACAGATGAAAGTCTTATCTAAGTACAGAACAGCATTTGTGGGGGTGGTAGTAACCATATCTGTCAGTCATGAGGCCACTGTTGCACGGCTGCTATAGTCAACATTAAATCCTAGTGCTGGATGCTTCACGGTGCACTAAGCAATAAAGCACAAAAGAAAAGATTGCTTGTTATCCCTACTGGCCAGAATTGCAGCTGGCATAAATCGGTACATCTTCACTAACCTAAGCATAGCTATGCTGAGATATCTTACACATTTCTTTAGAGATACCATTCATGATGTCTTTCTATTCAGGAATACATGATCAGGTATACATTTAGTTTCTAAAGCTGCATGAACTATAATACACATATATACATGTATCAGAACTATCCTGTCTCCAGAATACAATTTCTAAAGCTGGAGTGTAGAAACAGACAAGATGATTGCATTCAGACTATATAATTTGAAACCAAAACTCTGCCTGTGAAATTGGTTTGAACTGTAGACAAATGTCAGCTCTGTGCCCTATTAAACTTGCAATTGTTTTAAAAGGACATATCAATGAGCCCTGAAATGTTGAATAAATGTTAATTGGAAGTCAAAGAAAATATCATGAGTAAAATAAAATATGCAAAGAAAAAGCATTTTGAATCTACAACACAGTAACAACTGGATCCAAGAAAGAAAATATTACCAAATAGGCAGGTTCCATCTTAAAATATGGACAAGAAAAGAAAAGAAAAAAATTGGAAGTTTGTTTAATTTTAATGAGTGTAATCTTGATTATTATTATTTTTTGAAGTTCCTACCATGTAAATATATTTCTTTTAAAGTTTAAATGCCATGATTACATTGACTGTTGAGCTACTTATTAGCTATCCTATACATGTTTAGAAGGGTAAAAATGCATGGGATTTATGATTGCCATACCATAGCATGGTCATCTAAAGCATTAAGGATTTGTATAATCTATTAATATAATTTGAATGAGGAAATAACAATTTGTAACGTTCTACCTTTCTTATTATTTATCCAAGACTAAGTATTATGAATGATTTTTTTCAAGTATTTCAATCATTTTTCTTTGGTAGGTTTTTACAGTTTGACAGCAGCAATTTAAAAATGAAGACAGAAGAGGGATTTGATTTTTATTTTTAATTATGGAAATGCAATCTTCTACACATCTACTTTCAAAATGATGACTTGAGGCTATTTGCTTAAGTGAACGGTGAACAGTATGAGGAGTGAATAATCACACTTACTGTAGGAGCTGTATAACTTATGAAATTATACTGAAAGGCTGCTAGATATAATACTAAAAAGAAAAACCATCAGAACATTTTATTGTATATCCTCATAGAGGAAAAATAGCATTTTGTTGGAATGAAACAATCACATCTTGATGTGGGACAGCAGTCAAGAATTTTATGGGTATACTCTTTTCTAAATACTGCTAAGAATTGTATGTCTTGGCAAAATATTTAAAATATTTGAACCTTAACAGACACAGAACCTGATTATTTAAATGAATGCAGTATGACCAGTGTCACCAACGCAAAACTTAAAAACTCAAATGAAATAATTAACACAATGTTGCTGGATAGAAAAAAACAATTCTTAGTTCAAATGATACCTAGTTCAAAACAAATTCTGGTAGAATATCTCAACGAATGAAATAAATTGACATTGCTTATTCTGTGAGAAGACAAGATATAAAAGCTTGGTTTCGTGAGTCAGTGAGAAGTTTCCCACTGGCAAAGGCTGAGCAACTATTTGATTTTAGGCTTTTGGGTTTTTTTTGTTGTTGTTAACAAGGGTATTCACATTTCCAGTTCTGCTAATCTGACACTTTGATTGCATGTTAACGAATTTTCTCCCTCTCACACTCTTGGAGAAGAAAAGACCTGACAAACCACTTTCTGAATTTACTAACAACAACAAAAAAGACCCTCTTACTATTCATTTATCTTCAATATACAAGTGCATCTTGACAAACATACATGGGAAAGAATATAATATAAATATTTAATTTTAATCCTTGTCTCACTACCTATACAGACCTAATTCTTATACTTTCCAAAGAACCTTCAGTTTTAGTCTTGAAATATAACCAACCAACTACAATGGAGTCAGTCAATCAATGTCATGAAGGCAGTTTCAGCAACCTTAACTAAGCACTCCCTTAGTGCTTAGTTTTCTCAATAGAGAAAAAAAAAAAGAAGAAAAACACAATTTCACCTGTTCTTATTCTTTCCATTCTTCTCACTTTGTTAGGCCTTACTTGAGTGATGAAAACTTTTGCTGTTCTAAAGTTTCACTATAGCAAAAATTTTTTGGTCTGGTTTGTTTAACTAAGTATTGATAACAGCAATAAACTTATACATATTGCATGGAGTACATGCATATGAAAAAAATCTTCTTAATTCAAAATAATTCTTATTTGGTGGGATGATCCTGCCTTTGGTTACGTTTCAGCTGTCCTATCCTGCTATGCTTTATGGAGTGCATCAGCACTTCCAATCAATCTCATAGTCTACAGTTATGTATTACTCATCTCATTTCTGTATGTCCCCTCTTGTTTGACTCATTGTCCACACTGCTGCACATTTATGGCGACAGATAAATCAGAATCTTTGGGGTTGATGGACTATCCAGTTTCATCACCTCTTACTATTACTTATCCCTTTTTATATGTTGGTATGGCAGTTACAGAACAGCACCATTTTCTTCATTTCCCAGAAGGGCAATGCAACAAAGGGAATGGAATATATCCTGTGCAACTTCAGACATTTATCTCATCTAAAAGTGGCTGTCTAAAGCAATTCAGATGAACCAAGGCCAGTAGCACCCATTTCTCTCCAATGAGTAGAGGGAGTTTAGGATGGTTAGCTGAGATGAAGTAATCTGAAGTTAAGGGAGATGAATCCAAGTCCACCTGTCCAAGGTCATTAAAGTAGTCTGAAAAGACATTACAACTCGAACCTCAAGTTTACATTTTTTATGCTGGAATACTTGAGAAGTACAATGATGGAATAAATGTGTCATATCAATGAAGAACAGTTAATGTTGTACTAGTGTTCTTACGAACAGAAAGAAAATTTTTAGTTTATGGGTGTCTTCAGAGTCCCATTTGATATAAAATACTGTCATCTTCTCCAAAATTTTAGAAACCATAGCTATGGTTTATGTTATTAATTCAAAATCTTTAAAATAACCACCTCCCTAAGAAAGAAGTGCAGTCAAAAAATAAGTTTGCAGTTTTTGAAATTAAATACACAGATTTGAGATCTCCCTGAATCTAGGGCCATCTATTATTTTAAACATAAATGAAATGAAGAGTCAAATGATTAACATGTGAATGAATACTTGTATTAAGAGTTGTACAAGAAGAATGGTTCTAAATGCTACTGAAATAATTGAGCTAATGAAGGTTGACTTGTATAGAAATAAAGACTGTTTCTGTAACACTGAACAACACATTCTGTTGACTCAGATAATGGTGTTTTATGCAAAACAACTCTATTAGTGGATCCATGTTAAAACCTGATACTGGTTTTACTGATTTTTTTTTTCTTTTTTGCCTTTGGTACTTTCCATGATCTAGTCCTTGGAAAATGAGTTGAACAGTGCTTATGAAAGCACTACAAATCAGAATAAGAAAAGATAGGGCTAAAAGTGAATAAAATTTTGGTTTTCCTTTCATTCACTATGATGTCCACCTCTCAAACTACTTTTTATAGTACATACAGTCCTTCTCAGTTGAAAATGTGAGTCCTATTAGCCTAAGGTTGTATTAATGGCCAACACACGTAGACTTTACGTTCCAGTTCTTACTAGACAACTACAATGACAACCTCAAAAATTAATTGCTTTTAAAGAAATTGTGGTTTTGTTTGGCTTTTTTTGGTTTTGTTTGTTTGTTTTGTTTGTTTGTTTTTCAAATTAGTCGCTTTCTTAGTTTATACAGGTCAGATTCTAGCCTACTGTCCTACACAGAACACTGTAACAGAATAACTGTCTGAAAATGAAAACATCTGTGTTGTTCATATCCATTCTTAAGGTCAGAAATTATTTACACATATTTTTGAATGGTGTATTGTTTACTTTCTTTCATCTTATTGATGGCTGTAATGTCCTTTTCCCTGTGTTTGTTAGAGAAGACAAAAAGCTGCACTTTACTTGTAAACATTAGGACATTAGCTACAAACAAATTCTAAGCACCTCTTTCCTACACAGGTGATTTATGTGCATCTTTCGTTGCATGAGTGCAATTTTTGCAGTCAGCATTGCTACATTTTGCAAATAAGCAGTGAAAGCTCAGCAAGGACTGTTGTGACAAACCCAATCTTGACTTGCACAAAGCATAAATTAGCCAGGATCCCTATAAATATCAAGTGCCTTGTGTCAGTCAGTTATTTAAACAGTGTTTTTCCTTTAACAACAAACTGCATGTTATAACAAACCTAATATGGACTCACTGATATGGAATTACACTCATAGAGTCCTTGCAGTCGGTCTAGCATCAAGTTGTCCAGAATTTCTTAATGACCATTGCATAATCAATTCTTCCTCTCACCAGAACTTGGTACATACTGGGAAAGCAAAGATATGACATCACTTTTTTCCTGCCACTTTTCAAATAGTTTTGGTGGGATAAATATTACCAGAAAGACTGGGAAGGCTGCCACGATGCCCTCTAATAGGGCTAGAAAAAGATGAAAGCTTTTAAAAAATCCTACACAGAAACAATTTAGTTTGTAGAAAAACAATATAAAGAAGTTGCTCCTACAATCTTCCTTATTTCCTATGAAACCTACTTGCACTACAATCTGAAAACAGATTTCTGAACCAATTAAATACCTGTCTTCTCTAAACTATACTTAGCACAAGAATGCCTGCCTGTAAAAGGTATTAGAACTAAAAGCTGTAGGTGTACTCACTCTCAGAAAATCTTCAATTTCCTCAAAAAAAGAAAAATAGGCAGTATTTCTGTACACTAAATCACTGTAACTGTTCTGGAATGAATAATATTTCCAGTCCTCAGGATTATTTCTAGCCACCCAAAACAGCGTGTTCTGCTTGTATAATGAATATTTAATTTACAGATTCATAAGTACACTCACTTCTATACAAGCTGAACTTCATCATAAGCATCCTCTTTATTTCACTTACCTTGATTTACCCTCAGAATCACTTTCAAGACTGCAATATACAGAAATGATTAAAAGGGATTAAAAGCAAAAAAGGGGCCAGATCAAGGAATACATGTAGAAACAGTAGATAGTACCACTGTTGGATTCCAAAATTTGGATATGAGAAAAAGAACACTGCTAGGTTTAAACAAAAGCCTTGGGTTAACAGAGACTGGGGAAAAACCTGCATCTAGAGTCCAGACAAGGATCCATTGATGTCATGAGTTAACAGAGACTGGGGAAAAACCTCCATTTAGAGTCCAGACAAGGATCCATTGATGTCATGAGTTTGGAATACCCAACTCTGGAGAAACCATGCCCTGATTTCATCAAGCCAGTGCAGAAGACTTATTGTGTTTTCTCTCTCCCTTTGTGTTCTCTGGATCCTTGCATTCTGTTTTCCCCTATGATGCATGTGTAAGACCCCAAATTTGTTAACCTGGGTTTTTCCCTTATGTCATCCCCTGAAACACCCTGTTTGTAATAAATTATAATAGTTACAACCCCTTGTTGAATATGTAGACCCTAAACCCTTTAAATATGAACTTGAAAGTCCAATAAAGTATTCCAGTTTTCTGCCTCCACTGGGATCATTGTAGTTATTGACTCGCTACATACCACCAGGATTTTCTTTTAAATACTTTTCTTCTAGAATCAATACCTCACAATATAGCATGCCATGTTGAAGACAAGTGGTAGAAGACCACAGCTGTGATTTGAACCAGTTTTTTTCAGTGCTAAAGGAAAAATAAGCAGTTTGTTACCTCTGCCATTCTTTGAATGTGTGTTTGGAAGGACCCAAGGATGTATTCAGTAGATCAAACTACTTTTATTCTGAATTTCTGACTTGCAAATAATGAACATTTCAAAGGCAAGAGCAAAAAGGAGGTTTATGTTTTCAAATACACACAAAAAGGGTTTCATTCTTCCATTACCTATGTATCACTAACTTCCATTTGAAACTTCTTCCCAGTGTAAAGTAAAATGCAATACATGCTTACAACTGTGTGAATGATAGGAGGGAGGTCTTGGTTTTTTGCTGGTTTTGCTAATCACTCCTAATACAATGGTGAGTGGATTAACAGATGCTGCCAATAGTCTCTGGGGATGTGCAAGTACATTAAGATGACTTTGCAATGTGTCACTCCTGCTCACAATGTAATTAAGTTACAGTTTTCTGTATATAATGTCATTAATATGGATTAGTCAAAATATCAATGCACAAATAAATGCAGACTTGCAAAATGTGTATGTCGATAAAATAAACACAGCATTCTAGTAACAAGGTAGGAGTCTAACTTCCACAAGAAGCCTATTCAATACTACTACTCAATTGTCATTCACATGAGTAACTGAGGTTATCTGGACTGCGCATTTATGGCCACCTCCTTTTGACAATTCCTCACTATTCTAATATGCTGTGAAAAATGCCTTTTTTCCCCAGTTCTCTGAAGGTGGACTCTTCTGTTTACTTGAATCAATTCTCTGGGATAACACTGTATGAAAACAAAGGTGAAGAGGAGCTCTGCAGGATGGAAGGCAGAGCTCATAAGGAAGGCAGCTCATAAGTGAGCCAGGAGCCCATCACAAGAGAACAGTCAGCAAAGAATCTGTCACATTTACAGACAAGAGGAAAATGAAATTTGAAGGAAACATAAAAGAAATTTTGACTGTCTACCTGGTGAGAAATTAGGTGTGCAAAGATAGTATGGTTTTCATACAGTATTAGTTTGGGTTTCGTACAGTATTTTGATGTGTACCTCTCTGATACACAAATATTGTGACCTCTGGAAACTTACTTCTCTTCCTTAAATGAACATGTTGCAAATGGGAACTAAACAGTAGCTAAGAATTAAAGCATCTAGCCACAGTTTTTTAAAGGAGGAAGGTACTGTCTTATGTTAAAAAAGAAATGAGGGACTCAAGGTTTATTTTCCCTTCCCCTTCCCGTTCCCCTTCCTCTTCCCCTTCCCCTTCCCCTTCCCTTCCCTTTTTCTTTCTTTCCTTTGAAAATTAATTACAGTTATAAGCATGTACGGTTCTATTTGTAACTTGTCCGTAGTTAGCTTTATAGAATATTATTCAGAAAATAAAAATTGCATACAAATTGATGTTTCCACTCTTACCATACTGTCGAAGCCTTTGAGAGGGCATAATTGTCATAAACTAATCAAGAATAGGTAAAAGATTTTGATTTACTAACCATTAGGTTATTATTACTTGTAATGTCATGGTAATAAATAAAAAAGTAAAACCATAATTGCTGTATAATATTACATGCTTTTAGATCCCTCAGAGAGACAGAAAAGACAAAAGAAAATATATAGGCTCCTAGTTAAGTATTTTTATAGTGAAATATTAATATCTATATCTTTTTCAGCCTCAGTTTATACACAGGAATGACAAATAACATCTCCTGGCTCAGTTAAGTTTCCAGATTAGTACTGTTTGAGTCAGGAAGAATTAAGCTCTTTCACCTCCCACAGCAAAGGCAAAGGTGATGAGTTTCTATTAATACAGCTAATAATATCCTACACTGCAGTAGAACATCACAAATAAATCATGTATTTCCAGCACCACGCATTAAGATGTTGTACATTGACAATAAGACTGATGCAAGGAAAAGAGACTAAAACTTAATACAAAGACATAGAGATTTACAGTGTTATTCTCCATAGAACAAAATGACTTACAATTCTGTACAGCCGTTTAAGAAAAAAAACAGACAAAGTGAACGCAAGCCAAATGCTGTTTTCTGAAAAGATAGGAGGGTAACACAGTCTTCAAGCATAAAATAAATTAATAATTATGATAATTCATTCATCTGAGCTTGTTTTCCAGCAAGTTCCCTGTTGGTTTCTTAATGAGGCTAATAATGTATAATCTTTACAACTGAAAGTCTCAGAGGAAAGTCTACATTTCAAAAAAGAAAAAGAAAGAAAGAAAGAATGAGACAAAGGGCCTTAAGAGTAACCTTAAGTCTCACTGGATAGATCCAAACAAGTGATACTGTAAGCCTTAGGAGAAGATTCTATCCAAGTTGTGCAGCTCTGTGCAGTTGTGGAATAACTGCATCAACACACTTGAGCTCCTGCTATCCAGAAGGATCTCTTTTCAGATACCAAAACCACGTTAGGATCAAAGACTAGGCAGTATACCACAGTACTCTCCCTCATATGAAAGCTATGAAAGAAATGGTCTGTTTTTCTTCTACCCATCCTATCCTTTGGAAAACTATTCAAGATTTAATAATAAAAACATGTACCTTCCTAGTACTGGCTGATTATGAGCTTGTATTTGAAGAAAGGATCTGACAGGCAGTAAAAGGTAGCCACCTGCCTGTAGAAAAGCAAAACCAGACATTCAAAAGTGCAATCACAGATAGAAACATAGAATCATTGAAGCGTTTAGGTTGGAAAAGACCTTTAAGATTCCTGAGTCCAACCATTAACCAAGTCTACCATTAAACCGTGTACCTAAATGCCACAACTACATATCTTAAACACCTCCAGGGATGCTGACTGTTCCAATGCTTAACAACTGCTTCTCTCTTTCAATGCTTAACAACCCTTTCTTGAAGAGTTTTTTGCTAATATCCAATCTAAACCTTTCCTGGTGCAACTTCAGGCCATTTCCTCTTGTCCTGTCACTAGTTACTTGTGAGAAGAGACTGACCCACACCTGACTACAGTCTCCTTTCAGGTAGTTGTAGATAGCAACAAGATCTCCCTTGAGCCCTCTTTTCTCCAAGCTAAACAATCCCAGTTACCTCAGCTGCTCCTCATTAGAGAAAAGATATATAAAACAAAAGACAAGAATAGTGATGTTAGATTTAAAACAAAAAACCAACCTAACGAGTGCAGAGTACTTCCTCTTCTTTATGTCTGGAATTTTAATTAAAATTAAAAAAAAAAATAAGCGTGACATCAGAATTGTAGCTATTACAGTAGGGCAAAGGAGAGCGATGCTTGTTTGATATGGTATTAGTAAGTTAATAATGTGATAAATCTACTTATTACTTAGTATTAGTCCCAGAAACTATTGAGAAGCACTTGATAAAATCTGCCCTTAGAGAAATTTTCTCCTTGTTTGAGGAACACATCTAATTGGGTTTGAAAATGACATCTGATCTGCTAATCTGACAATTCTGAATGAATTGGCCTCTTAGGTTTTATACTGGTAAATCTACAACTGCTGGGCTTTCAGTAGCATTCTCATTTTTAACTGTTTTTGAGATGAATCAATGCACATTTGGACAGATTGCTTTCTCTCTTTCATCTTCATTAATCCATTAAAGTTAAATCTTTAGACCTCATCTGCAGCAAAATCCCCTTGAAAACCTGGGAAAGTAAGTTAATTATGGAAACAAGGTGATGCCACATCACAGTCCGTAATATCCCCATTCTGATAACCTGATTAGTAGATCTAAAATGTTAGGGAATTATTTTTAAGACAGAAGGATCTGAGCTTCCAATTTAAACTTTGAATTACTGACTGCAAGAAGTAGATTACTTTTGTCAGCTGTGTAAGAAGGTAAAAGGAATTCAACTAAATGACTAGGAGACTTCAGTCCAGAGTGCAAGCAGTGAAGAACATTTCTAGTCATGTAATGTCTGTAATATAAATATACATCAGTGACATAGAGCAAGTATAAAAACTGAGAGTAGTAACAATGTTGAAGACATTTACTGATACATAATAAACACATCAAAATAAAGAGCACAATTACAGGACTATCCCAGTTTTTTTCTCTGCCCTGCCATATAATAAACCTATTTTGCTTCTTCTGAACACACTCAACTAAAAAGTTTCCAGTAATGCACAGTTATTGAACATATGATAAAATAACTGATAAAGCAATGATAAAATGTGATTAATAATTAAAATAATGTGTTTATAGCACAGAAGTCTCTTGCAAAATATAAACCACAGATACCAAAGAAGTCCAGAACAACCACTTTCTGAAGCAAGTAGTGTTTTAAAATTTAGGACACTTCAAAATACATTTTAAATCTCCAGAAAATACTCTGTTAAAAAAAGCCTGAACCAACAAACTACATTTTTAAAAGCAGCTATTCAGGCTTAGGAAGATGCTGGCCATCTCTATTAAACCAATAACGCACTCAAGTAGATATTGACTTATGTGAAATTTTTATTTCTTCAGGTACTCTTTAGGTGAAATCAGTGTTTTGGATAAAGCACAAGCATATACAAACACATGTAACTTTCTAACAAGTTATAATTAGGACAAGAAAGAATACAGGAAAGATCTTTCAAATTCTAACTCAGCAGTTGTTTTAAGAAACTTTATTCCTAACCAGCAGCTAGAACAGATTAAAGACATATCACACTTGAAGGAATTTCAGAAAGTTCAATGATAAATATACCCAGTATTCTTAATATTGCTTTGTTTTTTCTGTTAATAATAGAACACTCTTCATATGCACACAAGAACAGTGGACTGCGGCTTCAGTAATAGATGAACAGATGAATTCCACCATTTTGAGAAATTTTGGTGGATGAAGGAATTGAAACCATCATATGCCACAAATATTTGGAGCAGTAAATTCTAGTCATTAAAAAAATCCAAAATGCTAAGTCATTTCAGTTGGACCAGGATATCAGCCTCAAATTTAGAAATTTTCAGAGCCATGCTTCTTCCTTGAAAAAAAAAAAAAGCTACAGAAATTCTCATTTTCTTCACTAGAACCAGACTGGTTTTTTTAAAGTCATCTGAACAGTGGTTGACCTCTAAGGCACTTTGTTTATGCCATTTTAAAACACAGCAGTACAGAAGTTGCTGGGGTGTTTCAGTGGAAAGAGGTACACTATGATAAGCACCTGAGTCACAACTGTAATAAACAATTAGGAGATGCACTGAGAAGCAAATTGTTAAGAAAACCCTTCCTCTGAAAAGAAATCATTAGGAGGGAAGAACCCTCAGAGACCTGCAATAACTTCTAAGTGCAAATTGTTGGTATTTACCATTTTGAAATGCTTCCTTTGGAGCTTACTGCCTTTTCCATTGATTAAGGAAATTCACGTCAGACAATCTCTGACACAGAGTAAACCTCAGAGAAGTAAGGCTGACATACTGAGAAGTAGCACAACCTTAGATTTTAGGTTCCTCCAGGAAATGAGGAAATCCTACACGAGTGATTTGTGAAAAGTCTAGTATGACTTGTCTAGAATGACTTAGGAATTTGTGGCACTGGCAGGAACGAAATTCCGTTTTCCAGAAAATAGTTCAAGAAACAAACTTTTCTACAGATCTTCTGCTTCTTAGTTCACCACTGAAGGTTTAACACCACAGCAAATGAGCTCTGACAACACTGCCTGCTTTGATCACATGAGAGTGTTTGCTCATAGAAGTATAGCCTTGCTCACCCAATTGTACAGACATCCCTGTCTCAATTTTCCAGCTCAACTTTGCCATGTTAATAATATTCTTCTAACACCTTTTGTTTCCAATCTAACTCCCTAAAGACATGATACTACAGAATCATGCTGACTGAGCATCCCTGCTGTTAACATTTGAACCCAAAAGCTATTTCTCTAATTTCAAACAAGTTTGGAAAATACTGACAAATAAATGTTGTGAAAACAGATATCTGGGTGGTTGAAAGAAATGCTGTGTGTCCTTACAGAAGGAAAGGTGGCAGCCTGAGCCCATTATGAGACATGACTTGATTGGTAACCATACTCCTCAAGTCCACAGCTTGCTTAGTAATTTTACTTTTTTGTGGGGGAGAAGGAAAGCTAGCAGTTAGAAAAATGACAAATCCTACTATATGACTTCAATAACAATATAAACACAGAAGAATGGTATGCAGATTTTGCATCTTTATCATAAAGATCCCCACCTTTTGAATTAACTAATAACACCAATAATATGCATTGTCTATATCAACACTGAAATAAAATAGGCCCAGGACACATTTCTTAGTCCTGAAGTTGAATGACATCAGCTTAGATCTTCTCTACAAGGGGCTCTGATGCAAAGTTATTGTTTGGTTTTCTGTTCTGTTTTTTGTTTGCTGGTTTAATTTTCTGTTTTGAAGTGTCTGACATAATAGGAAGATGGACCACAGCCACTCACAGTGGTATTTTTTATAGTATGAAACTGCCTCTGTGCCATACTCTGGGATAAGACATGACAGCACATGGGAGTATTTTTTGGTGAAAGCATGGTAATATAGCAATGGAAAACTGTGGAGGCAGTCAAACTTGATTTTATCTTGCTCATACTGCTCCTTCAGAATGGCCTCTGGCATTTACTCCCTCAGGCACCATCTCAAAGAGCACTGTCTGGCCCAGACCACTGATGTGTCAGGGACCATGCTGATAAGAGGCCTGGATGAGTGCAGGTCAGGGCTTGAATTGGTGCTCTGGCCCTGTTTTACTTATTATAAAGACCCCTACTGCAGAGTCAGCAGGACACAGACATGGGAGATGGACAGAGGAGCTGGATGTAGATGAGAAATTGTCCAAAGGATTTCATTGATGTTGACTAACAAAGAAAGAACAGTGAAGTTTGGAAATCATAAATATGTTCATGTTGGACCATCCTTCTACCTATTTTCTCTAAATTAAGCCCATATCACAGAATCACACAATATGCTGAGTTGGAAGGGACTCACAAGGAACATCGAGTCCAAATGACATCCATCAGCGCCTAATTCTCTTCAACTGACATCACACCAAACTATTTTACTAATTTCTAACTCTTCATTGTAGTCCCTTTTTGCTTAGTTCCCATTTTCTCTCAATTGGCTTCTATCAGTATCTTCCCTTTCCTACTCATTCCTAGGCTCATGCTTAACAAAGCAGAATGCATTATTTCCCTAGTCTCTTTCCTGGAAACAGATGAACCATATTTAGCCTCAGGCAAGCAGCTGAAATGAAAAATTTCAGTCCAAAAAGGGAAAATTTAGTAAAGTTAGAAATAATTAAAAACAGAGATCCATCTTCGTGATAGAGAACTTAAATAATATGCTAAAAGATGTGCACATAATACACATAGACTATTATATACTTAAAATAAATAAATAAAACCCCAAAACCCAACCATGTCTGACACCCATTTGGCAGTATAGTCTTGTTGGAAAGATTTATATTTTTGAGACTAAAATTAGCTTAGAAACAGTTGCAAACACAGCAATGCTGAGCATATTTTGATCACTTAGCAAAAAAGAAAAAAATAAATGAGATAACCTAATCAAAAGGAAAAAAAACCATTTCCTGCTTCACAGGTCACCTAATACTCTGAACCCTGCCCTGCAATTTTTCTGTTGCCAAGGGACCTTTGGACACATGAGAATAAATAACCTCATTTCCTCTCCAGTATGTAGCTGGATGTGCCACTAAATAGGAGAGAGATGTGGCAGCTTTGACATAAAAAATATCTTATTTTAAAAAAAAAAAGGAGAGGGGGGAAAGGAGGAAAAAATATAGTCAGAAGCAAACCCAATGATTCTTTCTTTCTCAACACACTCATACAAACAATGGAAAATGGAACTGTAATTTTTTCAAATTTGTGAGACCACTGTTCCTAAAATAGTGTAAAATCAGCCTGTACAATCACATGCTAAATTCAATCTCATATGGCAACAAAACAAAGATCTGGGGGAAGACTTTTAAAAGGACTGGAAAATCTTTGGAAAAAATGAGGCTTTATAACTATTCAAAAGAAGAGAACAGTTTAAGCTCACATTAAAGAATGCAAGATGATTATTACAGAAACAAGAAATTTACAGTCATCACTGATTTGCGCAAAATAATGATCTGAGTTTTACTGCAAAAAATTTTGGTTTTAATTCTTTAGATTATGAGTTTTGCACCAGTAGCTAAGGTAAAAAATTAAGCGGTGAAAAGCAGCCTTATTACATACAATTAAAAAAATTTAAAAAGTCAAGAACAAAAATGTCAAAATTAAATAGTTCATATATAAAGCTATCAAATTAATGGAGTATCTGAAAGCTAAAGCCCTCCAGTGAGTGTGACAAATCTGTGTGAGTCAGTGCGAATGCTATACTGGATATCTAAGATTCAACCAAAAGAACTTCACAGCTGCATTAGTGAGCACTTTTGGGTGATGGAAATGAGAAGACTTAAGGGGTGTATCTTTCATTGGATGTTATGAGACAGTGGTTATAATTATATTGCAAAAACAATACTTTAACTCTGATATATCTTAAAAAAAGTATCTCTTACTTTTCAGAGCATGCCAATGAGACAGGATGGAAATGGTCCTCATGATCCATTTTCATTGTCTCTTTGCAATCTGCATTTTCACAAATGTATGAAGATTATCTCATAAACCAGATGGCATTACACAAAGGAATTGATTAAAGTTGACTAAAAGATAAAAAAGACTATATTAGATAAATTCTGTAATAGTGCATAAATGGTAATAGTTGGGCAATTGCAAATATTTTATCTTAAAATACAGTCAACTGTAATTGTGGCAGGATATGAAAGTACACAAGGAAGGTTAAGGATGAGTAGAGGCGTTTATACAGAGAAAAAAATACTAACATATCTAAGTTTTATTCTTGTACTTTTGAGTATCAGAACTAATTTAAAATCTAAAATCAACACAAACACTCTCCTTTAAAAACTATAATGCAATAAAACTGTCAAAATATAAAACAAATATGTTTCCTGTAACTTAAGTTTGAAAATAAAGTGACACCATTTGTTATGAGAGGTTTGAACTACCCCATTCACCACTGTATGGAATAAGAACGAGAAAAAAGCAAACATACAATACAAATATCCATTAATTAGTGTGAATAAAAACTGTAATGCTATATAAGGAATTCTTGAAACTACACACAAACCATAACACATAGGAAAGAAAAAAAAAGGAAAAAAAAGGGTAAGAGTAAAATTCTCCTCCATAAAAGAGGAGCAGCTGAGAAACTGATTTTCTTTCCTCTGTACATTGATTCAGGTAAGTAAAATATATATAATTGTTATTAATTAATAATTGCATACCATATTCAAAATAGAAGAATGCCAATTAATGTTTAGACAATTTATTGTTCTAAATACACTTATAATGCCTCATCCTGATCCACAATTGCTTCACAGATGTTGTTGACTACCTCATGTGTGTGAAGAAAAAGATCATTTCACACAGTACCGTATTGGGAATTTAGCTTTATTTTTTCCTGAGTATTACATTCATTGTTGCTATTTATTAATTATTGCTATAACCTATTTTGAGTAAATTCAAGACAAGCACTAAAAAGTTCAAATAAGGAACCTAAAAAATACTGAATGGGCCTCCAGAAAAATCTCAGAAAAATAACTGAGATTTTAAAAAGATAAATGAGTTCATGTCTTCCTTCTTTTTTTTTTCCAAATAGGGAGAAACACGCTATTATATTACAGAAATTAATGTCGAGATAACCTGTTTTGTTGAAAGAGAACCTAATTGGAAAATGTTTTGTTTGGTCTGTTGCAGAGCAAGGTTTTTCCATCATAAAACATCCAAATGTTGCTAAAGAGCATTTCAAAGAATCCGCGCTGGTTTTTTCCTATCATAACCTTAAGGTAATTTTAAAAAGCCAGTGCTTTATATGCTGACTGACTGAAAACAATAACTAAAACCTTTAGACACATTTGCTTATGAGGCAGAAATGGTCAGGCATGAAACAGTATTTGTGAACTCACATCTGACTTCTCTGTATATAAACCACTTTCACCTTTCACACTTCAACTTTATAAATTCAGGGGGTGAAGGAGTTAGTAGTTTTGAAAGATAAATTCTAAAAGAGCAGAATACTTTGAATTATTTTGAATATATTTTCTATACATGGAATATACTCCTGATAAACCCAAATCTAAATAACTGCCCCCAAAAGCTCTCAGACTATTTCTTCCCAAATTGCTCATAAAATAGAAAAGACATTTGTCACAGTCACATTTTTTGCAGCAATAGAAAATTTTTCTTTCTCTATGACCAACTTTTTATCTAAAAATGCAGTAGAAATACAGAGAATTAAGTAAAATAGATCAAGGTTGTTGCATCTCTACATCCTTTAAACAAAACTCTTATATTTAACACAAATTTGTTACTCTCTCTCTCTGCTTTGAAAGCTTATCTGTTGCAAAGATTAGAGGGGAAAAAAAATTGAACAGGAAAACTAACTGGAAAAGACATTATCAGAAATCATGTTTTGTTAGTAAATATGTAAATATTCTGTTTGTGCCCTAGACTCTCAAGCCATTTTACAAATATTTCCTGTTAAAACATTTTTATCTGCTGTACAGATTTACATGCCAATGTGTACCAACACATATGGTTATTATCAGCCAATGGTACACATTTATTTTGTAATTCCATCAGCTTTTGTAGACCTATATAATGATAATTGTCAACTCTCGCCCATGCTGGATTTTTGGATTCTGCCGTTCACAGTTCAGGACCCAATCCTAATAATATGAGAAGTTTAAATTTTCTAAATATTTTTTAAATTAGAAAAAAAGACCACTCCTTTTTAGCAGAACTAGGAAAATGACTCTTTGGTGAAATTGTTTCATTTCTGAGAGCAAACTATGATCAGACCTGGAAAATCAAGCATTAAGAAACAGTATTGTTTCTGATCCTCCTAATTAATGAAGACCCAAACCAAAATCAAAGCAAATGAAATCTGAGGTGTGCATCAGATCTGTCAAGGGCAAGACAGCCATGTGTATGAGACGGATCCAAAATAAAGTTTGAAAATATTAAGTATGGATGATCCCAGAATTACTTAGGGGATCACTTCCATGTTGTATGCAGTAGTCATCTGTTTCAAAGCACTTTAGGGCGAAACAATTTTTAATAGTATAAAGGAAAAAGCAGCAAATTTGCACAGGCTCTGTTTAACTGAAAATGTGCCCTTTGCTATTACCTGTTGTGAAACTTGTGTCCTCTAATGTGATATACAAAGAGTTAACTACTAACTTAGTATTTTCTTAAAAATAAAAAATATACTATAACATCTTTTGAACCTAAAATGCTTTAAAAATGAAGTCCTAGACTCCATAAAGAACATTTTTCCTTCATACTACTTCCAGGATACAACAGTATAGCTGAACATTGGTGCACTTTACCGGAAAGACAGACATTAGATTCCTCTAAAGAGTTCTGCCAGGTGTACTCCATATTATGTGAGGAGGGGGAGGAAGTTAAAATGAAATAAATGCCTTGGATTAGAACTCATGTGCTTTTAGACAACTATTTGTAAAAGATATATACTTCCCATGTATATATAAAGATAGAAAGAGATATATATATAAATAGATAGATAGATAGATAGATAAAGATATATAATTCCTGTGTATTTTGCAGTGCCTGAATCAGTGTTACCAGGGCAGTGTGAGGCATTATTATCATGTAGATGAAAAAATAAAATGACATCATTTCAGAATTTGAATCTTACTCTGATTAACTGTCAGATCCTTAACTTCTGGCATTGTTCAGACAGTTAATATTCAAGATAATTTGGATGCTAAGCTTCTTCAGAGTTCCTCAAACTGGATATACAAAATCACAAGCAACTCTTAAACTAGGGGAATTATTTCAAAGATCATGCTACGGGATGAAGTTTTCCATCCCAGCTGTGAAGGATGGTTATTCTCAGGGTATTTCCACACAACAAAGATTCTCAGGAAGATTATTTGGATAAATTAGACCCATATTGACACAGCTAACTGGCTTCCAGCACCTGATCTCAGTGCTGACAGCTATGGTGTGTCTCAGAAAGAGTAAAGGTCACACAACTAGATACGGGCTGTGACTTGTTCTGGATGAGCATCGTACTTCTTGTTAGTGATACATGAAAGAGAGGACACTTTTCACTGACTTTTTGGGTTTGTGGGTATAATAAAAACTGACAAAATCGAAACCAATGCAAAACTTATAAAGAAACATAAAGAATGGGGGAATACATGAAACTTCCACTCCTCTCACTTGATTGGACACATTCTGCCATGTGTGTTACTGGGACAATTTTAACTCTGAATTTATACACCATATATAGCTACAATTCAAGATGTTATTACTAACTGCATTTCAAAAAATGTCCTCTTTCTGGCACATACTATATTGTACCTATCTGATAGGTCTGAAGTTGGCGGGCAGATGTTGCAAGTAATCCATATTATGGCCCATCTCTCTAGAGCATGTGTGTGTAACAGCCAACCATCTGTTTTCTGGACTCTCTGATCTCCCTATTCTTTTAAGGCCAGCCCTATGGAGAATGGTGGCAGCAGTGGCTTGTCATCCAGTGAACAAACATCACACCAGACCCTTTACTTTTTTATATTCCCCACAGAATGTTGAATGGTTTATTTTAATTATAAATCATCTTGTTAATTGCATTCTGTTTGTAGAGTTAAATCCATTTAACCTAGAAGTTCTCTAAAGAGATCTAATAAATTTGCTTTCTGTAATTATTTAGCAGTTTTCCAATTATGAATAACATCTGACAGATTAAAGAAAGAAGGAAAAATATTCATTAGTCATACTTTATGTCTCTAATCATCTTGGTAGCAAGTTTTCTGCAAGTTGGCTAGAAAAATAATTTTTGACACTTAACAAATGTCACCCATAAAACTCTAGCTTGTTCAGTGTAAGCCTGCACTGGCAAGTCTACTTTACAGGGATGGGTCTGTCTTGGGTAAAATCTTTCTCACCAGTAAGATCTCACTTTGATTTACTTTCATTTCTTTGTTTTACCCTACTTCTGAACTTCAGAATAGGCCATAGAAATAGAAATATTATAAATATTTGATCAATTATAAATACTATTTTAAGACTTAAATGTGACATCTTAAAATAGCAAAGCTGTTTGGGATTTACACAGAAACATGTCCTTGTGTCCAAATGATTGCTCTAATGCTTTTATGGACTTCAGTGTTCTCTTTCATCTCTTCTTAACTGTGGCATGTAGAGTGGTGATTTGATCAAAACCTCTTACAACTAGATCCCTTATAAAGACAGATGAAGGCAGGGTCTTTTTGAAAGACAGAGTGAATACAAATTGAAGACGGGAAACAAACAAGATAGTTGACTGCTTTACTAATAAGAAAACCCTGGATTCTCTTTTTAGGCATGCTTAAGACTTTCATGTTCTTTTAGTGGCTAATCTGTAGAACTACTTCATTACAGACAACATTTAAAACAGGAAATCTCACACAAGTTTAAAATAAATCTTTTTGCTTTATGATTTTTAGATCTTGAGTAGTGATCAGCAGAAAGTGATCAGCAACCTGCCAGGAGCTTATGAATTTACTTTTAATGAAGGTTAAAAAACTATGAATATTGGAAACAGAATCTTTTCTTTATCCATGTTCTATTCTGCATATCAGAAAGGATAAGCTTTTCCAGTACACTTAATATCATAATTCCACAGGTATCCTGAATGCACCCATGAAGTAAATCAGCTTGTCTGATGGCTGGGATTTAGACTATCTTGCCAAAAGACAGTTTAACTGAATAATTCATGATGTTTTATGATGTGGACTACTGTCCACAAAAGAGACAAACAGACTCATTTTTCTTATGTCCTGAAATTGGACTCAAAATGTGAGGTAAAGGAGAGAGGAAAAATATGGTTTTACTCTTTCATTTAAATAAGCTTCTCACTTTGTGAGAAATGCACTGTATGGGTACTAGTGAGCAATCATGTCCTATGGTATAAATTGCTCTGATGAAGATTTTGAGGAACTTGTAAGAAGGAGAGTTTTCTGAGGATGATTTAGTTAAAACCCAGGAGGCAAACTGTAAAGAAAAAAGTGACAGAAAATAGACCAACTTTTTAACCCACCACATTTGGAACTGCTGTCCTACTTAGTTCATATAATGAAGGTTATAATGGTTTTGTATTAAGCATTACTTGTGAACCTAAAATCTTTCTGCAGGACTGAACTAAGTGCAAAGATTGATTATAGGTCAAAAGGATGTAGCAAGGACATTTCTTGGGTGACACTGATCCGCAGTAATTATTATTTTTAAATTTGTTTTATCAAATGACACATCTTTTTGTGTAAGGTATCTTTAACCTTTTACCTATGTCTACACTTGGTATGGAATTATTCTGATAAGGGAATGTTAAGATAGTCTCAGTACCATCAATGTTTTCATCTCTAAAGTGCTCCCATATAGATATGGGTGAGTGGTATAATCTCCTTAACAACAAATAATTTCAAAGATGTCTATAGCACCAATCCACTGAAGTCATAGTGAATTTCACTGGGTTAAACCATCAAAAACTGAAGTATGGAACTGCATGTAGATGAAAAGCAAAATGGGAAGTAACATTTCTATTTCTAAATATCTTATATTTGCTTATTACATCTTTTAAAAATTACTAACTACTACAAAAATATATATTTATGTAATTTAATGTCTGTGGACTTTAATGCCTTCTTTATATATGCACAAGGGATATTTCTCTCAGACCTATAGGCTATTTAATAGGGAAATAAAAAATAATCACAAAAACTAAAAGAAATATATGTTTCTTATATGCTCTCAAAATAAAAATCTTCATAATATTCTTTTCATTTTCTGAACTCCAGGGTTCAGATTTAAAAGCAAAAGAAGAATTTTCACTTAACTGTATAATAATCAGAGATTAAAAATCTGTCTTCATACTTCTGCATTACAAATACTTTAAGATATATTGATAGAAAAAAGGAAAAGATCTTAAAATGCTCTAAATAGATTACCTTAGACTTTTACACCTCCTTTCCTCATAAGATAAAAGGGTATAGGTCAGGAAAATTATTACTCAGTATGTAACTTAAAATTTTTAATGCAACTTTAGCTTTTAACACTGCAAACCAGTGGGGATTGGTCTTTTCACCCAGGTGAAAACCAACAGGACAGGAGGAAATTATCTCAAGTTGTGCCAGGGCAGGTTTAGATTGGATATTAAGTAAAATTTCTTCACCAAAAATGTTGCCAAGCTTTGGAAGAGGCTGCCCAAGGAAGTGGCGGAGTCACCACCCCAGAGGTTATTTAATAGACATGTAGATGTGGTGTTTGGGGACATGGTTTAGTGGTGGACTCAGTAGTATTTGGTTAATGGTTGGACTCCAATGATCTTAAAGGTCTTTTCCAACCTAAATGATTCTATGATTGCATCACTGATCCTCTCAAATTGGTGGCAATCTGCAAACTTGACTGTGTGACATTGGCTCCTCCAGATAATTAATAAAGGTATTAACAAGACTGTCCACAGATATCTCATTTTGTGACCACACCTGGTGCTCTGGTTCCTCCTGCCTGTTTACCAGGTTGCAAGTGTTTTCAAACATACAGTTGAGGCAGGTATCCCTTTGCTATTTTTTGTCATTTCTGAGGCCCCTCTTCTTCACATAACTCAGAAACGTTTGCTTTCTGCTCTCAATCACCACTTCCTCACTTGTTTCCCAAATTCCTAGTTTAAACCTATCTTGTTACCATGTTGGCCAGACTGCTGACAAGGATGTTCTTGCCCCACTTTCTCGGGTGGGTTCTGTCTCTACCCTGGAGTCCTCAGTCCTAGAAGTGAATGTAATGGTCATAAAAGCCAAATCCTTGTTGTTGACACAAGCTGTTGAACGAGGTGTTATCCAGCAAGATTGATCATTCTTGGTGTGCTACAGCCTTTCCCTGGCAGGGAATTGTAGACAATTAAATTAAGAAAGTTTTCATATTAGCTCTTTTCACCTCCTAGATATCACAGAATGGCTTTTAATGGGAAATGATTTCTGAGACATTCATTAGCAAGGGGATTTACCATGTGAGTTTTTTCCTTTGTCTTGTCCATTTTATTTCTCATTTCACTTCTTTGGAATTACTCAAACTGATCATAAATTATTAGGCTGTTAAGGAAATACTGCTTCCACACTGAAAAAGTCACAAAACAAAAAGCTGATTAAGGTTTAGACTGGTTCAGCCTGGTTTGCTGAAGCTAAGAATACTTAAATGCATACTTTAAGCAAGTATGAGTTTACCACACAGCTATGACGATATTACCATTATTTAATCTGATATTGAATTTATGTTCACATCATGGAATGTGATTCCATGGAGAACATACTAATATAATTATGCAAAGAGGATACTTTGTTCCATGAAATTCAAGATAAATTAGTATAATAAAACTTGTCTCTTTGCAACTTGTCTGCAATAATCTGGTTAAGAAACCAGTAGTGCTATGGTATATGTAGTTGCTTCACTGGACAAGATGTGAAAAAAAAAAAAAATTTAATAAAGCAAAAAAGTTCATCTGTTTTCCCACAAGCACAGTGAATGAAAATTAACTGTCTCACATTACATTGGACGTGGAAGGAAATATTTTTTGACTCTTATAACAGGAATTCCTACTTTAACTGAACGTTGTATCTGATTACAACTCTGAATAGCCATAAGATTATCAGTATCATATTATGTTAGGAAACTGTTCAGATATTTTAGTTTTCAATCAAAAAATCCAGATCTTAGGCATAAGCATTACACTAAGTAGAGTCAATATTAAAATGAGTAAAGATAGCGCTGTGGAAGTCCAATGAAATTGCTGTTTTCTCATGTAATCTGCAGTAATCCTACTCTCACTTAGAAGCACAGCAATTTTTACATTCATTCCTTGTAGCTAATGCCATCAGTGCTGTGTAAAAATTGTGGTAGACTTCAGAAATAAATTGTTTAAACAGGGTTTTGCCATTCTTAATATTCTTCCCAATTCTGTTCTGTTTATGGGGCATCTATGGCAAAGGTGAGACAAGATGTAAATTTGATTAAATGGCTTCAGCTGCCTTACTGACTATGCTCATATTATGGTCTTTGGTAGTACAAGAAACAGAGTGCAGTCTGCTAGTCTAGGCAACACCAGGAGGGGCAACAGCATGTTGTACAAAGGGACTTCCTTATGCATTTACTGCAACTTCACTTGCCCTATACCCCAAACTCCCTTGATTTCTTCTTAACCTGAGCAACATTCCTGAAAATCAGTGAAGTTTCAGAGTCACATTTCAATCTACCCAATGATGGGGCTGACTAACAGAATTCTCCCTATGCCAACTAAGAAAATACAGTATTAAATCTAAGGACATATTTTAAATCAATCATGACTAGCTATGACAATAAAAAAAATAATCATTGCCCTTACTGCCACCTGTTTTCTAACACACACTAAGTGTTGATACTCCATTCAGACATTAAGGAGTCTATGGCAGTCTATGAACAGTATGGCAGGACACGAAACAGACCTACTATTTTTAGCGTAACAAAATCAAATTGTGCAGGCAGAGCATGTGCTATGGCAGTGTTGAGCACCAGTGCTACATACATACTAACTGCAAATAAGTGTTCATCTTTTTCTTCTATACTAACATCGAGATTTGCTAGACATAGTTTATATTCCTTCACTCCTGCTTAAATAACTCTTTAGAGAAATGAACATGGAATACATGACTCCTTCCAGGTGTTTTGAGTTGCTGCTCATTCCACCTCCTGCTCTGGAAGTGAGTTCCTGCTGTTGTCAAATATTTTGTTCCAGTATTGTAATACCAGTACTAGTTACCCCAGAAGGATGATGTCTTCTACAAGACACCCACATTCATCTCAACTACTGTCATCTCAACTGTTCTAAGTAACTAACAGCAAAAGGAATTATCATGTTCTGTACTCTCACATCCTATAAACTGTCAAATTTTAAAATGTTGAATTCTAACTCATAATGTAGCAGCATGAGTAGAGGCTGTAAGTGCTGCACGTACAGATCTAATTTGTATGTAAAAGACTCGAGCACAAAGTTGGCAAATATAGCTACCGTACCCACAGAAGCAAATACTAGATGTGATTGTCCTCTATTAGGGTGTTAAGCTTCGTTCTCTGTTATACTTCAGTATGCACTGCAGAGTGAATCATAATTAATTTGTTACAGAAACAATTATAAATGTTAAGTTTGTAAAATAAAGATAAAATATGAAAACATCAAGATAACTGTAGCTTTAAAACTAATCTAGTATTACTTTATCCACTAAAAGCTCTGGTTTTGACTGATGAATCCTTGTAACTCAATGACAGATTGTTGTGATCTCCCAAACAGTGAAATGTTGTAAATGGAAGGCAGTAATCGATATTATCGGCAAATCACAATCTGAGATAGTTATTCTGTGTTGGGATTCAAGGGAAAATTATAACATTCCTGCAACTGACAGCCATACAGATCTTTCCAGTTTTCAAAGAACACACCATTCATCTTCATACAAAAACATTACAGCTGTCTCTTCAATCAGGAAAGTCCTACAACTGAGAAGAATTTAGAGAAGCCTCAAATCTTTAAATGCTATATTTCTGCATTATTTAGAATTTCTAATAGCACATTTTAGCCTATTTTTTCATAAAATGGAAAGAAGCAATCTTGTAGAATGCAGTCAACCATCACCAGTCTATTTGAACCACAGCCCAAACCATTTTGATGCCTTAAGCCCCCTAATGTTTTTTTACTTTTCTAATTTTGTAAGCCTTACAAGTTTTATAGGTAATAGAAGTAGATTTTAGAAACAAATCCCTTTCTCCCTCCTCCCCTAGCACCCCTTAGTTTATACATTCCTTAATCTTCTCACCCCATTCCATACTCCCCATATCAACCCTATTCCCATATCCAGTAGAAGATGTCAAGGCAAGCCTGTCTTGTTTGGAGAACGCTTGTATCTTGGCCTAAACCGCAGGACAGAGTCAAGGAACTGGGTGACTCTGCTCTCTGTACCCTGAAGATGATGAAGGATGATGAAGAGAGGGTCCCAATTAGCATCCCAGACCCAATTCCAGGAGGTGGGCCAAGGGGTGGACCAGAGCAAAAGTCAGAGGATGGACACACTTGGGATTGGCCAGATATTGTTATAAATGTAACATCTCGGGCACAGCCCGGCGCGCGTCGTTTACCATCTATTGCCTTGGCACAATTAAACCCTTTCTTATCTCACCCCAGCTAACGGCTCCTAGATTTTTTTCTTAGCACCAGCTGAGCAGGCATCAATTTCAGGAATTAATTTAAAAAGTGGTGACCAGAAAACAACTCCCGCTATTCCTACATATGAATTTAAATCCCATGGGTATAAGAAAAGATTTATGTGTTCTACTGCACAGGAAATGGGATCTGTACAGGATATAGCAGATCTCTTAATTACATATATCCATACAGATGCACACTCAGAGGACGCTGTGCAGAACATGGGTCTTGGTGTTGGACAGAGGGTTGGAACAGCAACCAGAAAAAGAGGTATGCAAACAACTCTTTGAAGAAGACTAACTACACATGAGACTTGTATGTATCAAAGAGGGTCTTTCGAAAATTTACATAAAGTCTAGTTGCAGAACAAGAAGTACTAGAAGTTATTGCACTATGAAATATTGAAGGAAATCTTAAAAAGTAACTGCACTACCAGTCCTTCTGATCACACTTTTAAATCCATATGTTTTTCAGTTTACAGCAATAGAATACTGGTGTTCACCTTATTGTGCTTCTAGCTCTAATATATTATCAATCCATGTCTTATTTGCATACTCATTGAGCTCACGTGCATCTGAGGAATACTAACACAAATACTCTAGAAAGAACAAGCCCGGTGTATATATGTGTCTTATATGTTATTTTTTTGAATGCCATTATTTATCTTTTAACCTTTATTTAAATCATTTCTCTTTCTGCCTTTTGTAAAAGTTACTTCTGCCACTTTTACTGCTTTTCTTATACCTCCCTCAACAGACATTCATCATCTATTCATACTCTTATAAAGAGGACCTAGAAATATCACTAGTCACTTATAAAAAAAAAAAATACAGAAGAAATACATATGCTAAACAAAGAGCTGCTTGAAATCCAGAATAATGTTCAGGTAGAAACTTAACTGTATCCTGTACAAATCATCCTCACTGCTGGAAAAATGAGATTGTGAAGGGATTTCTACCAGGACACAACAGCTTGAAGACAATCCATGGGAGTAACATTTCTTATCTGCTATAAAAAGTAAGCTATTCTAGTAATGCTTTCACAGACTCATATTTTCTAACTTCATATGTAAAGCTAAGATAAGCTTATAGGGATTTGTGATTATGTTACTTTGTTAATATGGACAGCAACTGTAAAGCTAACTGTTGAGAAATGAAATCCCTTGGAAATACTTCATAGATTTACTTCTCTAAATTTCTTTCAAGAGTAGCTTGAATAGAACCAAAAGAAAGTATTTGCATGTGCTGATTGACATAGGGATGGTCCTGGAGGAGTTTGTACTTGAGCATACAAATGTGAAATAAAATCAAATTAGCATGCTAAGAAAATTAACACTAATATAAGCACATTCCTGAATAGCCCCAGATAGCTAATCCCTGGGAAGAATAACTTAAATTCTGTTTTTATTTATGAAAATGGATTCTAATAGAGTTCCACTTGCTAAAAATGTTCAGAGCCTTAGGCTATGCCTAAAGGTAGAGACATTATATGTGCTGTAAATCCCAACTATTTCAAGTATTTCTTCTTAAAGTTGCCCTAAATGTGGCAAAATTTTAATATCCTATAATGAGCCTGACATTCAATTACATTAATTGCATACATATGAACTAATTTCCTGTTTGAATTATTTGATAGATCTAATTAAATTACAATTTAAAATACTATTAATTTTGCTAATCAGCAGGAGTGAATGAAGATACCTCAAAGGTAATAGGTTTCATATTGTCTTTCAAAGCTTCAAACAAAACTAAACCAACTTGTTCTAACACTACTTCAGTAATGAACATAAAAGCACTTAGCATCTAAAAATCTGGAAAAGGAGTGCAAAAAGCCATTACTAATGAAGAATGAAACACCTATAATACATCTATGAAACTTGCATTTTACGCTAATGGAATTAAAAGAATATTCTTCTACAATACGGATGCTAAAAAAGTATAATCTAGATTTAAAAAAAATACAAAAGAATAATTAACAATAAAATCAAATAAGTTTTAGGATGCCAAGAAAGGACAATTTTTAAAGAATATGTATTCTCAAACTTAACCTTTCTTCTCTTATCCCAGAACATGTTTTAATGCCTGACTAATCCAAAAAACTGTTTATTTTCTGTACAGGTGATCTCCAGAGTGTTGTTTTAACATGTCACACACAGAACCCTAAGTAAATAAGCCGACAAAACAACTCTTTATTCTCAGCAGCTTGTTTCAAATATGACAACATGCATATTAGAGATATGAGGTCAGAAGTAATTTTGGCTAGAAGCTCAGATTTACAGTCAATTATTTTACAAAGGCATTTAATAGATTGTGAGATTATTTATCACTTTGCTGATGGTAAAATATCCTACTGTTTTAGTATATTTTGATTTAACATTTAATAGAAAAGAAACAATCTTGACTTCTAAGATTCTGAGCTAGGGCTGATATTGCAACTAACAAATTGCCAAGTATAAAACTTTTATTAAGGGCTAAGAATTCTTCTAAATAAGTAGTGCATATTTTTTTGTGTGAATTTGCATGAACTAATACTATATGTTATAGGCAGCCTCAACTACATTTCCAACCACTTGATAGTCATAACAAGTTTTCAGCTTGCTGTAAATTAAAATTTTCATTACAGAAAAAAAATGACAAGGAAAAATGAAAAAAAAAAACCATAATGTGGAAAGCAATCAGGTTAAATGCTGGTCAGAAAAGTCAATACACTAAAGAGAAATTTTCCAACAGCAATTGACTACTGACACTAGATTAGCAAAAAGACCTCATCTGGAGCTTCAAGGCTGATATACTGACAACAATTCCCGACCCACCTCAGAAATGCCCCTTTTCAAACAACATGGGGTGATATTATTTCTTTATGTCAAATGAACTTGTCAAATGAACTAACTTGTCATAGGTATATTCTCATGTTCTCTCTGCTTTTTGCATCCGTGCCCTACAAAGGGACATGGAGATCAGAAAAAGTAAATTAAAAAAGCCAAGGATAACCTGAAGTCTAATAGTCTTTCTTACGCTAAGTAAAAAGCAAAACTGTAAAGCTTCTTTAATGTTAAGTGTCATAATAAACAGCACAAAATATAGAAGAACAGGAATAAGAATGTCAAAAACCAGGAAATTGTGATGTTGCAGCTTTTACTGAGCTGGAACTGTGAGATGCATATGCTGATGTCAATATATTATTCTGAGTGGTAGAAAGAAAACTGTGAAAGCTACAAAGACATCTTATAGTGCTGTGAAATCAGATGATAAACTGGCAGCTGAAATGCAATGTCAACAAAAACAAAGTAATGCACATGGAAAAAAAAACCCTAGCCTTAGCTATAGATAAACAGGAATGTACTCTAAATTAGCTATTATCATCTCAGAGAGAGATCTGGGAATCAAACTAGAAATGTTTCAAAGGAAACATCAGGCTAGCACTCAGTAGCTGTCAGAACTGGAAGCAGAATGATACAAGTTACTAAGAAAAGAACAGAGAACAAAACAGAAAAAAAAGCCCACCATCACAAAGCTACATAAGCCACAGTATCTACCTAGGCAGTTTTAAAACTGAAATGATGCAGTTGAACTAGAAAGGTTCAAAGAAAGGCAAAAATAGGGTCAAATCACTGGAACACCTGATGAGGACATGTATAAATATATATATATATATATATATATATATATGTGCACATACACAATTAGGAGCACCACAGGAAAAGTGAACCATTGCTTACAACAACACACAAGAAAAGAACTAAGGACTTATTACAAAATTTCCTGACACAACAAACTGAAGACTGAAGAGACAACCAATTGGCTGAAGACTTTATGAAGGCCCAGCAGAGGATGGAACATGTAGTCTCTTCACCAGTAAGTTGTTCGAGACTACCAGTGTTAAGAGAGTACTGCTAAATTCTTGTTGCGCTCTTTGGCTTTCTTCCCTCCAGCACAATAGGATAATGGACTACAGAGAGCTGCCATCTTCTAACTTTGCCCTGTAAGCCAGTATAATATGACCCTTACTGGTGATGCCAGCTCAGCTGGTGCTGCGAAAAAAAACTCAGGAGCCGAAAGCTGGGGTGAGATAAGAAAGGGTTTAATTATGCCTAAGCAATAGATGTTACGATGCGCGCCCCGGGCTGTGCCCGAGATGTTACATTTATAGTAATATTTGGCCAATCCTAAGTGTGTCCACCCTATAACTTTTGGCCTGGTCCACCCCCTGGCCCGCCTCTCGAAATTGGGTCTGGGGTGCTTTTTGGGACCCCCTCTTCATCATCTTCTTCTTCTTCAGGGTACAAAGAGCAGGGTGACCCAGTTCTTTGACTCTGTCCTGTGGTTTAGGCCAAGATACAAGCATTCTCCAAACAAGACAGGGTTGCCTTGACAAGAGACTAAATATTTTCTACTAGATATGGGGATAGGGTGATATAGGGAGTATGGAATGGGGTGAAAGGATTGAGGAATATAAACTAAGGGATACTACGGGGAGGAGGGAGAAAGGGGTTTATTTCTAAAATCTACTTCTATTACCTATAAAACTTGTAAGGTAGAAAAATAAGAAAATCATTATGGGCTTAAGGCATCACTGGACACATCACACCCTTCACTGATCACTGGCAAGACTTGTGAGTTTAGTTGTAAACTCCTGACAAGATCACTAGTATTATGACAGGGGCAGAAGGGTGTGTAATAACAGATTTTAGTATTTGATTAACTATTCTAGAGTTATCAGCAAGCAAAACACTCTGAAGCAGATGTGAGATGTTACTCCTCTCTCATTATGGCAAAATTGCATATAATTTTCTATTAAATTACCTGTCTCTCCATATGAGTTATCTAGTATCATATTTTCTATTTTTCCCATCCTGAAATTAAGCATACTTCAGTCTTCCTCACCCTAAACACTCTGTCCATCACCTCGTTTCATGAAGCTCAGGACCTACCCACATTTTTTTAAACCAAAAAATTATACACTTATATATAAAGCATAAACAGGGGATAAAAGAGGGTCAAGAAGATGTATTTCTATGAAAACATCATCTACACCATTCTTGTCCTACTACCCAAGCAATGAGAAATAGATTTATTCATATTTTAATTCAAATTATTTTTAGAAATATGATTATCTCTTAAGTACTTGGCAACAAAAGATGAAGGACAGCCTGGGCAGAACAGTCTACCCAAGACAAACAGGAGAAAGAAGTAGCTGAAGAAACCTCTGCACAACAGTTACTTGCAAGAGAAAAGGTTTCCCAACCAAAATTTTGAAAACTCTTTCTCACCGAACATAAGAAAAGAAATGTAAATAGAAGTCCTGCACCAATTTGGGTGTCAAGAAACTCTGGTTAGCAGGCATATTTATCTTATGTTTTAGACAACTGGTAGTATTTCCAAGTTCTTTTCATAAGAGGATGAATAATTATTGAATATCTATTAATGGATGTGTCAGAAAAGTGCTGAAGATTGAAGAACTGACTTCTACAAAAGATGGTGAGAAATGAGGAAACTCTGGAGCTGCAGCAACATGACTAACTTAACTAGTTCACTAATGTCTTCTTTTAAGAGATTAAATAATCCAGTTGATTGAGGCATGCATTATGGGTAAAAAGAAACACTATTTTTCTTATATTAAAACATTTAAAAACAGTTCTGTGGAAAGCAAAAGTAAGGATATATTCAGAGACATATAGCAATATTGACTTCTTCTGTTTTACCTTCCTAGTTCAGGTTCTACCATCCATCACAAATATGAGAACAAAATGGGCTTCTGTTTCTATCTTCAGTTGAATCTATACCTGTTCTTTTTATTTCAGCTAGATTCTGAGCTAATTACAGCTTTTACTCTCCTGGAAAGGCATCCTATTACCACTGCAATTATTCAGTTCCTCTGTATTGCCTTTTGATTCACCTCATTAGCCACCTCTAATTTTACTTAACCAGGCCACAGTGTTTAGCTTCTTGTCCTTGACTCCACCCTCTCCTCATTCTCTATGTCCCTCTATGCCTTCCTTCTTTCTTCTATATTCCTGCTTCTTTTTACAGAAGTCCAGTAGTCCAGCATCCAATAACATTATTAAAAAACAAACAAACAAACAAACAAACAAATCACAAAAACCAAACCTAAAAAAAACCCAAAAAGTAAACACCATGAAAACACCACAGTCTAGGATAATATACTAAATCATATGTATATATATGAACAGCAAAACAAAAGATCTTCAGACACTCAAAAATGTTGTTAAAATGTCAATGTTAAAATAGGACTTCCTTTGTTTTGTGTTGACTTGCTCTGGTCCTTCACATTTCCTTCTTTTATGCATGCTTGTCTCATACCCACACTTCCCAGGGTCTTTTCCATGATTGTATCCCCTTCACACCTTTTCCCTTCAGAATCTCCATCACAAATTGTAGTCATCTGGCTCTACGATCTCTCAGCACAACCTAATTCCTTTACAACCCCACAGAATTAACAAAATTGGAACAAGAATATTTGGTTTCATATTTTCTCTGGTAAGTTCTGGCCCTTTTCCCATCTTATTTTTATTAAACTCTTCAGGAAGAGGATTAACTATTATTTTGAGTTTCTACAGTGTTCATAAGGACTATGATCGTCCTTGTGAACCACCACACCAGCCATGATCAACAATAAGAATCTTGCCAATCAGTTTTTATAAATGTATAATTTTTTTTGCTAACCTTACTAATTTTGACTCACATAAGAAGTCTTTGCCCTGAACCCAGTTTCATTTTGCTATACAGGATGCGACACACTTTTGGTGATGGAAGAACATAACAATGGTAGACTAAATTATGAACATATCATTATTCTTCCTAACATGCATTGATGAAAAACAGTGTAAATAGGTTATGGAACAACCTCCCAGACCAAACGTTTTGATTTTTTTTTTGAGTAATTGTATGGAAAGTGCTATTTTCTTCTTATGTCGATGAAGTACTGATACAGATGTATTCAACAGCAACACTTCATTTTCAGAAAAGATCCTTATTTATGATTACATCTGCAACTGTACTATTGAATGTCTACCAGAAAATGGTAACTATGCAATCTACATCTGAAACAGATATCAGTACTGCCCTACTGAAACCAGTGATTAAATACTTTGAGAAACAGGGAATCCTTATAAAATATATAAAAAACCCATAAAAATTTGGTTTCAGTAACTACTGATAATATTACAGAAAACAGGAGAGGCCTTCAAAGGTAGTTATGCCTTATTTTTCTCAAAATGTCTACGACTGTTCTTAATGCAACTCTTATAAGCTACTAGTTATCTCTGCTTACTCAGCCGCTCTGCCTCTGCAGCATAATGAAATTCTGGTATGATGATAGTACATCCTATTAATGAAAGTATTACGGACACAGATGGCTATCAAGGATACAGATTGCTGAACACCAGGACCCATTTTCTAGCTGATATCATATAGTATTTAGAGTCAACAAATCTGGGACACAAATAACTTCGTAGAAGGCTTCTGCAGAAGCTTTTTCTGTTCAAATCAGGGCAAGCAAGGGATTGAGAAAAGAAAGGGAAAGGAGTATTCCCATTCCCAATCTCATGAATAACTATTTTTTTTTAATTGGTAAAATCTCTTACAAACCAATCAAGTGGATTCAGCTTTACATCGTAACGGTACAGTTAAGGAAGAGAAAAAATAAATGTCTTAATTTTAGTGTTAAAAAAGTGTGCTAATAACAATAACAATCTAATTTTCTTTTACATATTTGAGCAACATTTACCTTACCAATGTTATCACAATTTTCTTAAACCTCACTTTCACAGACATCACAAGCAATTTATATATTTATACTGCCGTAATTTCAATCTTTACCTTATTTTTTCTTTCTGTTTATCATGTGTATATGTCTACCCTGATGTATTTTCATAATAGATATCCTGTGCATATTGTACTATCATACACAACTTTTCTGTAAATTTTCATTTAGGGTCAAAGGTTTTCCTCAATTCTTTGTCAGTACATTTTATTCTATGGGAAAACAAAAATAAGAAGCAACAACTTCTCTGTGGAAAATATAATATGTGCAGTATTCTTAATTGAAAATTTCAATCTTAAATATTCTGCAAACTAACATTTCAGTGAAGTTCCATAATTTTTAAAAATACTCAAAAATTAGGTTGAAAATTGAAGCTAGCAAGAGTACATTAACAGGATGTTACACCTTTAAATCTCATTATATTATGATATGAATTCAAAGGTCAAAGGCCCAGAAATGCTATTTTACATTATTTCAATAAACATACACAAAGAAAAAAAACAAAACAAAACAAAACAAAACCAACACCTTATGATAACACTCCAAAGTAAAAGCAAAAAATTCCAGAGTACAGAAAAAATCCAATCCAAAATGAGAAGCAGCCTGAACTATTATTTTCACTTCAATCAAAACGGAATAAGAAAATTTTAGAATATTGTGCAATCTTTTTCAATCCTGACAGCAAGTAATTTAAAATGTATTTTTATGTTATGCATTTTCTTCTTTTTTTTTTGTCTAAAACATGAACTAATTCAGAAATATTATTTCAGGTTTTCCTTATCATGAGAACCAAAAAAGATATTTTCATCTACATCTTCATATGAGACAGAATCAAAACGTTTCTGCCTTGACACTCCATGCAAAGATAAGGATGAAGCAGAAGCCACACCCCAAATATTTAATCTGACCTACAGACATGATCAGAGAAAACTATGCACCCAGATGTCTATAGGTTGATTCAGCATTACGGTGCAAAGAAGACTATCACCTTTTTTCTAAACCAGGAAGTTCAAGGCATAATTTTTTCAAGTTAAAAACAGAGTTGGAAATGCATCTTTGAAAGCTTGTAAACATCCAGTTTGTATAATTAAATCAAGGTATTCACCTTTGTAAAGTTACCCTGAGTCTTTCTATGTGCTTATTTCTACTTATGTGCTAATTTTATGGAACCTTGTTTTACATGAACCAGCAGATTACAAATGTCACTTGCAGCATCTCCCATGTGCAGTCCATTTCACCTGTACACTCAAACCTACTCCATGTGTCTCGGTCCGTAGTATTACAAGGCCTAAATTACTCCATGAAAGGCATATGTGTATGAAAATCCAGAAAAGTAAGGATTTCATGAGCCAGCTTCAGTTCCAGAACACACAGAAATATCCACAACGAGGGAAAAAGAAATAACTTATCCAAATGAAATATGACTTCAGAAACAGGTTACTGTGAATGCGGAAGAGTAAGAAGTGTGAGTGGGATCTGGTATTACTGTGGCAGGGATACAGAGCTGAAGGTCATGTCTCTAGAGGAAACAGTTTCATTAATCCCACTGTAGAAAGAGCATTATTTTCTGATTTTGTTTTATGTTTTTCATCCAAATTAATCCAGACCCGTAGATCCAGAAGTGATCCAAGATATCATACGTGTGTATACATATTCATCTTTTTCGTCTAAAACTCTCTATTCCAAATAAAAGCTTGCAGTAGATTATTAGTAGATTACAGGGAAAAGTACTCTATGTAAAGCAATTGTTATGTAAAAACTTAGAAAACTGGAAACCATTAATACAAAGAACTTGAAAATTCATATATTTTTTGCATGAATCTGAACCTCTCCTTCAAACTTCTTTCTTACGGGAAGCTTGTCACTGCATTGATCCCATCATTTTATTATTACATCTAGCTATCCAAAAGAGTACTGATCCAGTAAATTCAAATTCAAGGAAAGAGGTTCATTAGCTTCAATAGCATTCTTAATTTGACAAAGAGGTTAAAGTATGTGAACCTTAAATTATAAGAATATCGAGATAGGAATCATGTCTCTCTGTCTGGAAAGGCTTTTTTTTTAATTCATAATAGGATCTAGACTCATCCTCATGTTCCAGATATAGTCATCAACATCTGAAAGAGAAGCAAAAACTATTTCAAGTACAGAAACCTTTCCATAATCTTTGTTTGCACACTGGACACAATGTCATTTTAGAATTTCCTACACAAAGAACTGGCACCACCTAATTCAAAATAAATTAGTTTAGCCATTGTAATAGATGGATGGCCTCTTACACTGGTTTAAACCTGACTTGAGTCCTCTGGCTTGTCCCGGAAACTACTCTCATGGGTATAATTAACAGCTTAGGACAATTACAATTGCTAGGTTACTTTGTACACTGAGGCTTTTTTACCTGCAAAGTCATCCTCGACCAGCAAAGTAATTTTTGAGCAGAAGCACTAATTGTTGGGGAAGATTTCTGTGTTTTGGCCTTCCAGCTCCTAATTTATTCATTCCAGTGTCACATAATAATAGACATATGAAAGGATTTTATATTTACTATACACAATATAGACATAAATATGAAAACCAGCATACAGTTATCACAAAATAAAATATCATGCTGTGCACAGCACCTACAGAACTGAAGGTAGAATGATACTCAACATACACATTTTATTTCCAAATACATAAACCAAAGGGTTCTAAACTGTGCAAAGAGGTTCAAAATTAGCTGAACTCTATGTTGCCTATCAGAATACCCCAAAATGTGCTAGATCAGTACTTGATGCTGCCAAGAAATGCAGCTAAGGCAGTTCATATCACTGGTAAAGGAAAACAATGTTAACTCAGCACTTTTTAGTGTAGGATAGTGAAATCACAAAATAATTAAAGTCTGATATGGATAAAAATGAACAAACGTCAGGTACTTACAATATCATACATATCAAGACTTCCACTTCTGATGTGTTGCAAACGCAAAATTCCAAAACCCACTTAATTTGTGTAAAGAGTCTTCAGAAAATCTGGTACTAAAGGTCTAGCAGTATTTTTTAACAGTGAAGACCTACCCAACTACCCTAAATCCATATCTCTTCCTGCCCCAAGACTGTCAGGCTAGTATGCTTTGGCAGTTTATCTGCCAGCTGCCCACCACTTCAACAGAGAGCTGCCAACATTACTAACCAGGCTGCCAGCAATTGAAAATAAAAATTCAGCCTATGGAGAAACTCAGATTAAAAGAGACAAGCAGATATCTGCGAGAGTTTTTGAAATTCTTTGAGGTGAAATGCACAGAGAAAACCTTGATACTATTAGCTAAAACATGGTATGTTCCTAATCCAGTTTCACAAAGCTGGATCACATTAAAATTGGGTTCCAACCACTTTGTAGGAAGCATGATTAGTCTTACGAAGGAAGCTTAAACTCCAGCTGGGAACAAATTGCTGATGTTCTTCAGGCAGGCAACAGGCCCTTCTAGAGGGACCCCATCAGTTATCACCCTCCACATAAAGACACAGTCAAACAGAAAGAGGATGTGTCAGTGTATGGAACCAGATGACATTGAATCTGGTTCACACACATTTTGGGTAGGGCTATGCTGGACCTACACTCACTGCTCCAGCCTCCCTTTCCATGTTCCAAGGCTGGCATTTCCCTTGGCTTTATACTTGTATATGATGATTAGACTTCCAAAACTTACACCGAAATTCTGACCTAAGGCTGTTAAAGCAAGAATGTAAATACTAAGTTAACTTACTTTTAAAAAGCTGCTAAATATTCTTAGCAAGCCCTCAATGTTTTATGCTTAGCAAATTTAAAAATTCAGTAGTGCATGCAAAGTTGAAGTCTGAAGTTTAAAATATGCTTGCTGCTTTGTGCAGAAGACACCTATCCTATCAAAGAATGCCTGTTCTTAAATTTTTTTCATTTGTGTTATGTATACCCCAGATAGTAAGATTCATATATATATATATAATATGTATATATAAAAGCTGATTATTCTCAAGGTCAGCAGGACTGAGTCTTCCAATTTTGTAGAACTGTTACATGATATAATTGAATAGAAAAACAGCGGGTTTTTTCCATTGGCTATTGTTATTCTGCTAGTGCTAGCCAGTGCATCAAAATATCCTATGACAACTGAAGAAAAAAACAATTTGTAGACTTTTCCCTCTTTAAAAAAATCAAACTCCAAATCAGTTCTATTCTTTTTCTGAAACACGTAATTTATTTTTTTTTATACCCTAAATAAGAATTTATTTCTCCTTTGTGACACACAGTTTAGATTGATACATCTTCCTTCATATTCAATTGGGGATGAACCTTGCCCTCTCAAAGGGGATAAGCAAGGGTAGAGGTCCTCTCTGTATGGCCTTCTAGGAAGAATGCTAGAGGAACCACTGAAACTCTCAAAGACATACTCTGGAACAACTGCATGGAAATTCCAACTTTCCACGTCTACCTCTTCTGAGAGTACAGAGAAGTTTGGAGGGCTTTCCTCCTTATCCTACTCCCCAGAATCTGGATATTTAACAAAAAGAAGCAGCTACATATCCTAATTTCCTTGTATCCTGAACAAACAATAATTTGGTATATCATTAGACTGCAAGTGCTTTTAGTCTAGGACTGTATGAAACAGACTTCTGAAGCACCTTGCATGCCTAGGATATTGTAAAAATAACACAACAGTAAAACATAAGCAAAAGGAGTTATAGAAATAAAAAATACAGACATATTAAAGTTTATTTATGATATGAAAATGCCATTTTTAATTACACAAATAGTTTTTCTTCCTGCAATATGACCTCAACCCATAACCCCAAGGGAAACACAGATCCTCTGCATCACCATAAATAGGTGGCTTCCTAAGATTCTGTCTTCCAAAAGGCTGTTTTCTCTGAATCGGCCCTGTGCAGACTATTCTGAAACAGACATACAAAAATGCCTATCATTAACTACTCTGTTCCAGGTGCTGGGTCTAGTAGTGCTATTAATATGGTCACTAACTTAACAATAAATTTTAACATTTTCTAGGACTCTTCTGACACGTCATCTGTCATCACAGATATTAAACCTAAGGTTAGTTAAAAATAAAGTGGTACATAGCTTTAAAATGCCATTTCTAACCATGTTATAATCTTTCTTGATTCAGTTTCATTAAACATTTTTTTTGTTTATAGTTCTCTGTGCTTAATGAGATTATTGGTGGGGGGGAATATTCCTTAAGCATGCTGCTTTCACATAGTGCCAGAAATGTAATTTAACTATAGTTTTATCTCACTCATTGATGGCAGGGGTATTTACAAAGGTTCATCTTCCTATGTTCTCTTACTGGAGACAAATACGTTGCCCTGACAGAAGTCCACCTTCACACAGGAATAGTTTTGAAAGTTTCTCTTTTCCCATTCTTCTGGGGATAACTGGAAGATAGGATGACAACCAGAGGGGGTAATATAAACATATTACATTTTTTCCTTAAACTGCCTCTAATCAGTGAAGACAGTGGCTTTTCCAGAAGGCAATCTGAGCAGCTGATGGCCTGAAATGTTTATACACATTAAATTCAAGCAGAAAACCTACTCTGCTAGTCATCCTATGTTCTCTTTAATCCCATAAGAGAGAAAAAGAGAAAAGCTTTCAGAAGTGATTCCAATATTGACACTTCGTGGTCTCTGATACGCCCATCTCATACCACTCTCTGCACAGGGAATTTACAGTGACCGAACTCCTGACCAAACTCCTGAATTTAGGAATGTCATGTTGACCTATTGCCTGAAGTTAGGTAATGAATCAGACTGCAATCAGAGTGTTGTGGTTGTTGATAGTGCACTGCCGCAAGATATCAAGCACAGTAAACTCTCCCCAGTGATTCAGAGCATGCTTATGCTAATGCATAATATGTTCTCCAGTATTTTGTCCAGTTCAATTTAAAATGTCTGTAGCAATTAGGCTTCTAGTCACTTCCTCAGAAAATTGTTTCACAATCTAATGTCACATAATCTCCAACCATTTTTCTGTGCTGAAACTGCTATCAGAGCACACAGATGAAAGAGGATTAGACTACATGGGTGACTGCGTAGGAATGTCAAGGAAGCAAGGGAAAAGAAGCTGTTAGCATTGATGAACTAATGCATCCAATGAAACACCAGGAGGCTGAAGGTGTTGTCTTTCAGATGAAATGTGAAAGCAAGGCACTAAGCATTAGAGGTAATTAAAGTTCTCTCAGCACTCTCTGCACAGTATCAGTGTTAACCCCTGGCTCCTGGCCACCTTCCAAATCACATAAATAATTCGGCTTTCCTAAATATTTCCCTGCCCTATCATTCAGAAAGACAGTCATCTCTTAACCCAAAATAGTATATAGATGCCAGGTTTAACCTCAAAGGAGTATGCTTATGAGTGAAAAGTATTTTAGTTTGGTGACTTCGTTATAGGTACTAGGCTTAGAGAAGCATTTTATCTTCAATTACATTTTATTCCCTCTTGCCCTGGCACTACACCCCTTATATATCCAAAGCGTTTCTTCTCAATCTATGGTGTATAATCCTTTGGAAGCTTGTAAAAATTAATCTGCCTATTTGTGCCATAACTATTTAAACCTTATTCTGTTCCATCCCTGATTTGTTACTCCATAAACATTCTTAGGTCATGAAGGGAGATCAATAGATCTACTTGCCATTAGGAAGCAGTTGATCTCTTAAAAAAAGAAAAAAGTACCCAGCCTGAGAACCCATAAACCCGACTTTCAAGCAGTGATTAGTATTCACCCTCTGCTACCTGATTCCTGAACAATTGTTCTGGGGAAAAGACTAGCATTATGCAAAATCCAGCCAGATCCAACCATAGAATTAGAGAATCATTCAATATCTCAAGTTGGAAGGGACCAGTAAAGATCAAGTGCAACTCCCTGCCCCTCATACGACTAAGAGAAAACCATATGATCATGAGTGTCACCCAAATGCTCCTTGAACTCTGACCAGCTTTGTGCTGTGACCATTTACCATCAGTTTCATTTCCTGACCACCCTCTCAGTGAAAAACCTTTTCCAAATGTCCAATCTGATGCTGCTTCCCCTGATGCTGCTTCATTCCATTTCCTTGTGTCCTAACACTGGTCACCAGAGAGGAGATCGGGATCTCCCCCTCTTCTGCTCGCCTTGAGGAAGTTGAATCCTTGATGAAGTCACCCCTCAGCCTTCTGCAATCTGAACAACAAAGTGACTCCAGTTACTTCTCTGAAGTCTTGTCCTCAAGACCTTTCATCATCTTGGTCACTCTTCCCTGGACACACTCTAATAGTCTGATGTCCTTCTTATATTGAAGCACCCAAATCTGCCACAGTACTTGAGGTGGGGCCTCAGTTGTTTGAGTTTAGGTATCAAATACTTCATAACATAGTGAAGCCCTTAACTATCTTTCTTCATTAAAATATTCTCTTGGGGTAGTTATCAGCATGCTACTTTCCTAAGCAGGGTTTTGGTTTTCTTTTTCAATGATTCCTCGCTTTTTTGTCATGTCTTTAGTTATTCCTTTTGTGGATTCTCAGACAGGAGAGGAAACCTAACTTATCTCCCCATATTTCCTATAGACACATATGTGTTGCCACTGATGGTGCAGCTACTGACATGTTCCCTTTTATATTGCTCAATTTCTGTCTTGGGATTGAACAGCGATATTTCTTCCCCAGTAACACTTCAATCTTTAACTGAGACTTGATATTCATTATCAAAGAGAACATTTTTTTCTATGTGAATATGTTTGTAAGATTTTACTAAGTTTGTGATATTATTTAGATAAGAATATCACTCATCTTCTTTTGGAATGTCATGTTGTCCTTAGTTTGGAGCAAGAAGCAAAGCAACTGAGTGAAACTCAACCTTCTAGGTATTTCTAAATGAAAAGTGACCCACAAGGTGGAAATTGTCACAATATGCCTGTAGCATGCATAGGAAAGGGAAGCCCATGAGTAACAGAATAGTTTTACTTCCATTGTCAGTAACTACGAAAATCTGCACTTCAGATTGAATTGCCTAGAGGTAGATGAAAGAATATAAAGTGTTGTACATGTTCCAGTGCATCTGTAGTTACAGCTGCATTTATGACTGTATATGTGGAAGTTAGGATGAGAAAAGGAAGAAAAAAATTATTATTTTTTTAAGTCATGTTGAAAAATACATTTTACACACATGGTGGTGCAAATGCATGGTTGCTATCCTTCCTTACCATTTATTTAAAATAAATGATTTTTAAATTATTTCTAGGTAGGAATAAATAGAAATCATTAATATTCTAAAGTACAAATTAAGATGAGTACCCAATGGTTATTTTATAAATGAGCATATACAGTGTTTGGAACACTTCAGATACATCATAAGAAATAACCACTAAAAGACTACAGAAGCTCAAGAAGTTATTCTAAAACTTGAAAGAGTTATTGCTTATATAAGGGTACATAAGTATTGACCAAAATATTATTTCTTTAATTCCTTGAAAGATATTCTAATATGGCATTGCATTATTGCATCCTACCAGCATATGCAGCATTAAAAATGATCCCTGGTTAACTATTCTAGGATTGTTTAAAAGCCCTGAGGATAAACAAGACTGATTTATTCTTTGGAAATTAAACTCATGACCACTGTCAGAATATTCCCACGCAAATATTAAACCATCACATACACATTTCTTTACTATATCATGTGGCCTCTCATGTAATAGTATCTACTCAGTAGTAATATCAAGTATTTAAAAATTAGGGATTTAATTTTGAGAGGTACTAGATATCTCCTATACAGAAGGTTTTCTGTATACACTGGACACTCAATGAATTTGACTGGTTAGTATACCTGAATCTTCAAAAATATAAGAAATATCTAAACGTTTTTGTGATTTGGCAACTGAAATGTTGATATGGACAGTGTGTTTGACACCTGGGCTCTCTATGCAAACAAAGAAAGGAAAAACACAGAACAAGCAGAATGTTAATGGAATAATTTTTCCAAAATGTTCATTACCAGCAAAATATTCTCCAATATTTAAAGTAATTGTCGCTCTTTCTCAAGAAGAAGCAAGGCAAGCTAGATACATGTTCCAGCCCATTTAGTTTCATAACTATCTACCAGAACAGTCAATTGTTCTGCTACACCATTATGTAATTAATACTATTTTCCCAGGGTCAAATAGAATCATAAAGTAATAGGAAGGAACCTTTAAAGATCATCTAGTCCAACCCCGCTGTCATGGGCATGGACATCTTTCACTAGATCAGGTTGCTCAAAGTCCCTTTCAACTTGACTTTGAACATTTCCGAGGATGAGACATCCACAACTTCTCCACTGCTCACGCAACAACTTATTCCATGTCTCACCATTCTCATCTTAAAAACTTCTGCCTTATTTCCAAACTAAAGATACCCTCTTTTACTTCAAAACCATTGTCTTTGTCCTGTCAGTAAAGGCCTTGATAAAAAGTTTTTCTCTTTCTTATAAGCCCCTTTTATACATTGAAAGGCCATGATAAGATCTCACCAGAGCCCTCTCCAGGACGAACAACCCCAACTTTGTCAGACTTTCTTTCCGGAACAGGTGTTCCAGTCCTCTGATCATTTTTATGACCAAACAGTCCACTCTCTCCTAGACTTATATTTTCCATACTATACAATTCACTGTATCTGGTCCAGCAAAATGTCTATGTAGTGTTATTTGGTCTCCTTTTAATTTAAGATCCATACTGCTTTTCCTATTGGTTTTACTTGTTTTAAATTGACATACATTAAATGAAACAAATTTAAATATATAAAAATTACTGTGAGGAAAAATTTGAAAATATCTGCAATAAAAACAAGATGAAATAAATATTACAATAACAAACATATTAAATATTCTTAATGTAAAAGCATAAAATACCATTTCAGAAAATCATTATAGTTCTCTTTTTTTTTTTTTTTTTGGTCCCTGCAGTATGTATAAGATAATTTAGAATGATGAAGCTCTCCAGGTATTAAGCAGTTTTGTTTCAAGTGCATGACCTAGGATTCTATTAATGATCAGTTCTGACCCTTACACCTCCCCATAGACTCCTAGAGATAATGAGAAGCGCAGGGAATTATTGATTGAAATTAATGTGGCTTCCTTGTAGATCCTGAGTTTCTATGTTAAACAAAATCAATCAATGCCAACTGAAAAGCATGTTAATCATAATGTATGAACAACTTATGCCAACTAACATATTATAAAAAAACAATATTGCTACAATACTCAGAAAAGCAATTAAATATTATTAAAACTTTAAAAAGTAAAATAAACAACAAACAAACCACAGTTTGATTTGTAACATAAATTGTCTGAACACTTTGAATTAAGTTACCTGAGCTCCAGCTAGTCTAAATTAAGAATTTTGTACATCAGGATTGATCTCTAAGGATTTTTCATAGCACCTAGTGGACATAAAAGTAACCAGTACTCAAATCCAGAGCATAAGAATCTTCTAATCACAGAATTCAGGTAAGCAAATTAACAACTGCCATCCTAATTTTCTCAAGCAATTAAACTACTTCTCTCATCACCTGTTTCTATTTTCCTGAGAAAATTGTAGTTTATTTTTTAGCTATAAACATATATTGGACAGAATTACTGGAATCTATTGAATATTTAAATGTTCATTCCATACTTCTCAGGATGCTCTACTTGTACTTTATGAAATGCTTTGGCATAACAAATCTTACTTTCAGATATACAGAATTTTTGTGAAAGAACACAAATCATGGGTGCATCTGTACACAAACTGTTATCAAAACCTTTTTTTCGCTTGCTTTAAAACAAGTTTAAATTAGCAAAGGTACTGTACAAAAATAGAGAATAATTGCTATCTTCCAACCTCTCACAGGCTCCAGCTTAAAAACTGATAAAGCTTGACCAACACACAGGGAAATTACTCTGGTGATAAACCAGATGTTATGTTGAAATAAAATATCTTATCAAAGTAACGCAACTGAGTTAATTTCTATGGAATTCGATCTCAAAAAAGGGACTAGGGAACATTAGTAATAAATAATAATAATATAATGAAAAGTGCAGGCAAACTACTGTCATAATACCACAGAACCTACATTCATGAATAAAAATTTCATCACAACCAAACATACGAAATATATATTATGACTCTGTGGGTGTAGAAATGAAGCAAACAACACTAAATCAAGCTTTAAATCAGGGTGAATATTGATGCCATTTTTTCAGAATACATTAGCAATCTGCCATACTTAAAGACTGCTAGAAAAAAAATACAAAGTAATTCAATCCTCTCCATCACAGGGAAACATTTCAAGAAAAATCTCTATTCTTTATGCTCTGTTCAGACCAAGTCCTAAACACTGCATTTTCATTTCTATGAATTCCAGTTTTATCTATGTGACATTCACAGTCTTTCCTTTCTCAGGAAAAGACCTTGGGAGACGCAGCACTGAAAAGCAGAGTGGACTTGGGTAATCAACTCAGGACTTACTCTAAGAGCTATGCTGACAAGTGCAATCTCAGACAATGTTTGTGAGGTTTAAGAGTCCTTAAATTACTTACTCCTTTTGTTGCAGGAATTGACACTTGCATTTCACACCTCCAGAAAATATACTGCATAACTGAATATATTTTAAGGTTCTTCTCTTCACTGAACAATGAACAAATGGTAGCCAGGTACAACATGATGCATTTTAAGGTTGTAAAAATTACCAGCTTGGTACTGAATTTTCAAACCACTCTCCTGCTAGAAGCTGTAACACAAGCGTTAGTTAACATTTTCTTATTAGTAGGTTAGGAGGTCATACTTACTATGCCTGCTTCCTCCACAAATGATTTTGCATTAATTATTAAAGGTCTCAGGTCTAATTCTGCTACCTTTACTTTAAAAATAATGTCATTAAAATCAAAGCTATATAAAGAATAAAATGAAAAGAACCAAGTTTTTGAGATTTTTTTTCTTTTAGATAGCAGAAATGGAATCTAAAATAGCAGTTATAATCTTAACATGAAGTATAATATTAATAAAGGAAAATTTGCAAAAGTACATTCCACATCCTTTTTAAGAAAGTTCAGAAGATGATTTATTTTTTTGTTGGGAAAATGGTATTCTTTATTGTAAACCTCCCCCCCAAAAAAAATAAACAAACCAGCAATTATGTTAGTTGTTACATTCCTAAATCAGCTGTGGGACCCCTGGTGGCCTAGTGGTTAGGATGCGGCACTCTCACTGCTGCTACCCAGGTTAAATTCCTGGTCCCCCGGGGAAAATAGAGCTCATTAGCCCTGTGAGGCCATCCATCTATGAGAAGGTCACTCTAACCTACGTCCTGAGGACCTCACTGCCATTTTCCAAGCTTGCTTGGCCCCGGCAGATGAACCTTAGGATTAAAGGGTGGGCTCAGTTCAGCGCAGGCTGTGTCTCACCTAAAAAATCCATTGCGCAGGCTGGAAAGGTAAAAGACCTTTCCCAAAATCTTCGTTCGCGAAGACTGGCCATTAAACCAGCTGTATTTGTCTTAATATCAGAGATAAAACTAGCTTTTCTTAGACATAATTTTATGTTGCTTTCATGTCAAGTTCAGAATAAAGCATTAAGTAGTTGTGTCTGAAACATTTCATTCTAGAAATGAAAAGTCACTATATATTCTTTAAACTGCAGACCTGGTAGATTCACAGATGGACACTTGTCAGTCAATGGCCAATTTAGATGCCAGCTTTACTTTCAAGTACAAGATCAGAGACACAAAAAAGTGCTCACATTGTCACTTATTGTGTTGATGGCATGTAAAATTATTTTTTTAACTTCATTCATGACAAAATCTACAGATCACAGATTTGACTTTTCCCTTCTTTTTAATCTGGGAGATTGATACACAGTTCTAGGTATCATTAACGTTTTTGAGCTCTGATTACAAAGCATCCCTAACAGTGTCCAGGAAAGCCAAGTAGCATGTTGTACAGATCTTGAAGTAATCATTCCTAGCAAAGGGTTCAACATCCTAACTATAAACATTTCCCAAAATAATGAAGATCTTATTAGAACTCTGTCATAGAATCATACATTATCAGGTTGGAAGGGGACCTCAGGAATCATCTAGTTCAACTTTTCTAAGTAAAATCACAGTCTAGACAAAACGGTCCAGCACCCTGTCCAACTGAATCTTATGTGTCCAACACTAGGAAATCCACAACTTCCCTGAGGAGAATATTTCCATGGCTGATTGTTCTCATTTTTAAAAATTATCATTTTGTGTCTAATTCGAATGTCGCCAGGAGTAACTTGTACCCATTGTCCCTCAACTTTTTCATGTGATTCTTTGTCAGTTTAAAAAATAATTAATTCAGTATTTAGATACAAATGTTAAGGGGAAGCTGTGTTTTTCAACTGATGAACTTCCCACTTATTTTTCAAATGTTGAATACCATATAAAGAACCTTCCCTGATTACACCACCTCTAACTACAGATCCTGTCATCCAGTTCTCTGTTTTTAAAAAATTATGATCAAGCATATTGACAGCAAAAGCAGAATTTGAAAGAGACTTATTCTTAATGAGTTCTCCAGAAAAATAAATAAAAAAAAGGAAAAAGTATTTTTAAATATCAGATTACCTCAAACCTTAAATTCTCGGAAAATAAGCTAATATAGTAATTGGAGGATGAGGTGCAGTCATGTCTTCTTACTGGCATGTACATTCCAGCTATCTATGATTCATCTTAAGACACACTCACAGGTCTATTAAGGCATGACAGAGAAACAGTGAGTACCAGAGAGTTCTGGTTTATCTGATTTATCTTAGGCACTTAGGGTGAGATAAATTACTCTGAGAAGGTGCCTTTTGTTTTCCACTGGTTATAAAGGAAAACTGGAGGTACTAACAACTAACTTTGGATACCCAAGTTACAGCAAATCAATCTCACCATAGGCCAAAGCTGGCTGAGGAAAAATTATGTTTTGTTCCCATCAGCTGGTGCAAAACTCTTTTTATCCCCTTAGAACTTTGTTGTTTTAAAATGAGAAATGTAAGTTGAATTTTTTTATTGCTATTAAGTATTTTTCCTAAAGTTACAACCATAAATGACAGAGTAAAAGCATCCCTTTCTAAAGCAATTAAATCTTATGATCTTACAATAAAACAGGAAAGAAGAATTACTGGATACAGTATTATATTACGAAAGAGACAGCTAAGAAACTGTTTTAGAGAGTACTAAAAACAGTGAAAGGAAAATGCAAAAATAGAATGTGCATGATGTTCTATATTTAGCTTTGTGGGTAGGCTCTGAAATCTCCTTTGAGCTGTCTTTGATAATCACTGGTACAACCAAATTCTGAGGCAACAGTAGGGTGTTCTCAGCAATATTTTTATCTGTGGACTCAAACCAGCCAGTATTCAAAGGCAATCCATGAATTTCTTATAGTTCTATACATAAGCATCCTTTTTATTTTTTTTCACTTTTGTCAACTGAGCCTAGATCAAAACCTACAATTTTGCATCACTGTTTTCAATATGTCTCCAATTTCATTTTAAATATGAATGCTTGCTAAAAGCCTTGCAAGGCAGACCTATCTTGAAGATTGTCCCACTGTTAACACAGCTGTAACAGAAAATTTCATTTGTTTCAAAAATTATTTCAAAGTTAAACATTTTTATATCTCCCTGTATGAGCAGTGTTCCAGCTGCATGCTATCAGTGCATCTGCAGTGAATCTTACAGAATATCATTTAAAAGATAGAAGGAATGCTGGACATGTGAGGTATATTCAGATACTATATTCCAACTACAGCATCAGTGTTTTCTTCAACAGCATTAAATATCACACATTAGCCTGCCAGGGGCATAAGACCCTTGAGGCTCTTTTGCAGCATTTCTTTTAATGTTATAAGGAATAAAAAGTAGAGGGAAAACGGATGCCATTTCACTGCTAATCCTATCACCAGATGCAAAATAAACCAGCACCATGCCCTTAATATTCAACTGCATACCAAGCTAAAACAAAAGTAAAATTTCCAATTAAAAAAATATAATTGAAATCTCTGTACTATTAGTAAGTAATACTCTTCGGGTCAATTTCAATGGTATTGCCATTGCTAGTTGGGGCACATGAAAATTTCTTCCATAGAGTATTTTTTTGTTTGGTTGAGGTTTTTTATATGAGATACTACCAGTTTACACAACTCTTGTATTGGCAGAAACTGATTGAATAGATTTATGCTTCTTACCATCAACACACGCTGGCCTCGCTCTTGTTGTACCGGCAATCTGTCCTTTTTTACATGCACAGCGAGCTGTTTGTCGGGCTATAGTCCTTCGGGGCTGACTGCTATCTCTGTCCAAAGTAACAATCTCACATGTACCTGCAGCCAGTTGACCTGGAAAACAAACCAGCAACAGGTACCAGAGTCACTGAATGCACTACAGGCAATCTATTACAGCCGAATAGAGTCACGGCCCTAAGTCACAGCAGACACTCCACAACAAATGGGCAGCCAGCTGATGGATATAATAAAACTGAGATGACATACAATTTTTCTTTGTGGTGGACATATGAAACCCTTGCAAACTGGTTCTGTCAGAAAATGATTATTGTTCCATAAAAGCCAGAGAGTTGAGGTTACACAGGTTACTTTTACTTACGTAGGCTAAGTAAAGAAACAATCTTTTACAGCAATGAAATTTAAATGGTGTGCTCTCTACATACTTTCAGAAAAGAAATTATAAAGTATATGGAAAATAAAAACTTCCCCATATGTCCATGGATACAGTGAGGTCTTAACTGCTTTGTGTGTTGGTTTTGAAAGAAAAAGTCTTTCAAAGCATGACCATGCCTGCCAAACTGTCAGTCCTTTGGCTCCTGCTTCATCTAAACTGAATTCTCTACCTGACTCATATTTGATGTAGCTATTTGTTTCTTTTTCTTTTAGTTTATTTTTTTCTTTTATCAAATTTACTATTTAACTGTTCTCCAAATGACTTAAAAGATACTGCAACCTTAGCTCTGTAACTGCTTACTTTTTATTGACTTCTCCAATATATGTATCTTTTCCTGAATACTAAGGAAATACAAACCACCTAATTCTGAATTTGGACCATGTTATGAGAGGTAAAACAAAAAGCACAAAAAATTATTGTATGAAGAATATTAGCTATACATTTAAAGTTATGCACTTCCTCTGCTAAAACCATAAACCAAAAGACTACCTTTTACATGCAAGAAAGACACATTATTGAATTACAGAGTGTAGAAAGACTGAAAAAGCCTCCCAGCTATCACTTAGTATTATATGTAATTTCTGGGGGATGGTGCAGTAATAAACATGTGCAACAGTACATCTGCAAATCACAAGCTTGCTATGTTTTGTTTTTACAAAAAAAAAGTGAACAAATGCAATATTCTTTTTAGAAAAAAAATTATGCAGTTTAAAATATTAGTCACAGTATATTCATGCAGTTGAAATATTGAAAAAAAACATATGACACAAAAAGAAGAAATTCTAAATCTATATAGACATCAAAAACAAAACCAAAAACAAACAAACAAACAAAACCAAAAAAACCCCAAACCTGAAACATATATAAACAGCCTTTACGTCTAACAGTACAATGCTGTTTCTCTAGGCTGCATTTTTTTCATTCAGAATACAAGTTTACCCAGTCTATTCTTCTCAGAAGCAGCTTACAATGCTTATTGTGTGGAACAGAAAAATATTGTAGCTCATCCCACATATATGACAAAAATATTTTCTGGCGATTGTGTCACAGGGTGCAAAGATTTCAAGTATATTGAGCACTGCAGCATAGTGTACATCCACTGTTACTTGGCTTTAGATGGCTGTAAAGCATGAGAAGTATTATTTAAGGTTATGGAAGACCATCTCCAGGGACGGAGTCATCCTAATGTAAAGCATGTCCTCTCTGCCTTTCAGTAGGTAGAGGGTAAGTCTACAGGAGTACCTTACTTAGATAACATGAATGCTACTTTGGCTTTTAAACAGTTTAGTCTGGAAACACAAGGTCCAAAATAATGGAACAAAATGAATATGTTTCTGGTAAGTACTGAGCTACAAAAACTAGGATACCTTTCCTTTTCAGGGAAGTTAACATAGTGACCTCTTTCAAAGATAGTAATGAAAAAAGGTTGTTCATCTGAGAGCCTCAGAACACGCTCCACTTCATTCCTGAGACCAGAGAAGAAATTTCAAGGCAGCAGTGGGTGGAGTTTCACTGGAGCTTTTCCAATTGAGAGATTAAGAGCCACAGTCTACAAACAGTCATAAAGACTCCATATTTTCATTATATTTTCTTTATGTACTTGCAGTAAACAAAGCAATTCACCACCTTCCAACCTGAACAAAATAATCTTGGCAGAAGAAAAGACAAGCATAATCAGAGAACTCGGAGCCTTGTCTAAAAGTTTTTTCCCAAGAAAAAAAAGTCATTTTTTACTAGTATGAAGATTGCTGCAGAATTACCATAATCCAGTTTTCCAAGCAAATGAGTAGGTATTTCTTTATTGTTGCTATTTTTATGATATATATAAAAATATTTTATACTTGATAAATATCTACTTTATAATTTTAATCCAGTAATTAAGACCTCATTGGCAATTTATTTGATTTTGCGTTGTCACCATCTGATTACTAAACAGAGAAAAGTTTCAGATTCTTTAATGCCCTTCTATAATAATAATGGCCCATCTTCGTGAACGAAGATTTGGGGAAAGGTCTTTTACCTTTCCAGCCTGCGCAATGGATTTTTTTTGGTGAGACACAGCCTGCGCTGAACTGAGCCCACCCTTTAATCCTAAGGTTCATCTGCCGGGGCCAAGCAAGCTTGGACAATGGCAGTGAGGTCCTCAGGACGTAGGTTTGTTTAGAGTGTCCTTCTCATAGATGGATGGCCACATAGTGTTATTCTTAAAATGCCAGCTGATCTCTCCCCTCTCTCTACCACCACAAACACAAATGCTTCTATATGGAATTATTTCAGGAAAAAGGAAAGCCACGGGATTCTGAATTAAAAATGCAAGTCAAAGTAAACCAAAATAAAAACAATGCTCAAATGCTAACATTTTAAATACAACAGGTTTGGGCTTTTGGCTTTTAGTGTGAAATTGTTTACAGTAATTGCTGTATACAGAACCTCTTTTGCTTTTTTCTAAATGAAATCCAACTGCGATCAGTCCTGAAACTGCTCTTTGTGAGACTTCCATGAAGTATATAGGAATCAGTGAGTATAGGCACATATATTTAGCCAATGTTCAGGATGTCTCAAGGTAAAAGAAACATATTTTTAAAAGATCTTTAGTACTTACATTCTTGAAATAAAAGAGTTTGATATTTAGAAGTTTAAAAGTAAATGGCATTTTTCATGTTACTAAGACCTCTCTGTCAACCATGTGCCATTGCTGAAAGAGCAATGGTATTGAAAGACTTTGATATTGTTTGTCATAGGTAAAACCCTTAAATAGTAAATACATTTGTATTTGGGTGCTTGGGATAACATTTTAATTTTCTGTGAATAAAAATATTTCTGTTCTCTAATAGAATACAAAAATCTACATATTCCACATTGACTACAGCAAGCAAGTTACAGATTTTTTTTTTAATTTATGATTACTGAAAAGCTGAAGACTTTACCAAAAATTCAATTAAAGAAATAAAATCAAATGATGAACTAATGGTATCTGTGGGTACAATGAAAGTAAGGCTTGATCTAAATATATAGGTCTTTCCAGGGGGTTAGATTTCATGCTCATCCATAAAATCTACTTTTGATTCGTACATGCAGGCTTATATTATAGTTTCAGTGAACAATTTTTCCATGCATCACCAATTTGATGCCTAGCAACACAAGCTCTTTTAGTTCAAAATGCATTAAGTTAGATGGTATTAAAATTCTTGGCTAGATTCAGATACTCTTTTGTCAGTGAACACAATGCAGGAGTTGTTTCAAAATCAGATCATAGGAATATATTCAGTAGTTTTCTATTACAATGTTGAAGTCTTTGTGACAACAGAGCCATGCCAACTCCTGAGAAGAGCTTAGGACCAACAATTGTTACTGAAATAAGGGGAAACTTAAATACTTAGTGTCACTCATTATTTGCAGTTTGACATTAACCTGAGTAACAAGTATTTAAACATAATTCAATTTAAAATATAAAAAGCATATGTTTAAGTGGAATTTGAAATTTTTTGTTATATATCCTTCCTCAAAGAGAATGTCCTGCAAGAAGATCTCTTACACTGAACATGATCCAATTTCAGACAGTCAGATTACGTTTTCTTTTCCAATTTTAGTTCAGAATGAGAGAGATTAACAGTAAGGAATTGTTTTGCCTCAAAGAACCACACTCACTTCTAAGCTACAATAGCAACATTTCTGGAAATCCAACTAGCATAAAATAAGAAAGAACAACTCCCACAACCCTTCCGAAAAAGACGTATTTTATCTAAAGTAACAGAGTAGAATTGGTTCAGCCAGTATGGGGAAAAGCTGTTCAAATGAATCAGCACAGTTTGAGAATAACTATCAAATAAGAACATTGTTTCAATTCTTACCTTATGTGATACAAGGGCATTTCAGATTTTTAATATAATACAGTAATGGAAATACACTATTTCCCTTTCCTGTTATTAAAGTCAAGGACATTGAAAGCATTTGTTTCCAAAATCTTTCATATATCATTTAGGACCTTGTATCTTTTTATTGAAACAAATATTGTGGCTGTTTAAGTAGCAAGTCTACACAAAGTAATTTTTCATGCTAGTTGAGTTAGACAACCTGTTTAAAATATTCTTTATCAGTTTTTCTTGAGGGCATGATTATGTTGTCAGTAGAAGAAGACAGAACCAATGTCACTGAAACAAAAAGTAACTAATTTGGAAAATCCTAACCTATTGGTGCAACCCACGGTGCCCAGTAAAGTAAAAAGCAGTATAATTTTTCCAGAACTTTCCATACATTTACTTCATTACAGTTTCAGAGCTATATTTGATGAAAATCAACCTTAACATGTGACCTCTGTAGCTTCTCTGTCTTAAAGGGAGTGATTTTGGATTTTAGTGGTATAAAAGAATTTGTCTCAAAAGGTGTGGCTTTAGTGCTCATTTTATGAAGGAAAACTCACTGTAGAATCCAGCTAAGTAAAATTTATGAATAACAAGGGAAAAATATGATGAATTACTTCTCCTTTAAAGAGTCAGTTTAAATAGTTTTCAGAGTTCCGCTGCAATGAAACAGTACATAATGTCCCCCTAGTAATTACTAATCTTATTGCAATTTTCAGACTACCACTTAGCCATCTCAAGCACATAAACAGCACAGACATTAGGAGGATAGGAAAATACTTTTCAGCTCTTCCATTCTGATATAAGCAGTAAATTTTAATTAAGACACATCCTAATCTAAATAGTTGCACAGGAAAGAAGATCAGGTCTGTGGAGATTCAAGATACATTCAGGGCCCATTTTGAGATTTCTTTTTTCCCAGATAAGACTAATGCCCAAACTTATTGCACCTGATATTGTTATTGCATGTAATTGCTTAATATTTTGTTGTATAATTAAGAATAATTTCCCTTATATCTGACTATTAAAAACTTAACAGAAAGAAAAATAAATGTAAAATCAAATTTCAGTAAAAACAAACTTCGAGATTTCAGTATCCGAATGCAATTCTCAAACAAATTGGTACAAATGGGGATTATAGACCAGAAAAAGCTCAAAAATGCAAGGATGTATGAATAAATGTGGAAGCAAGGCATCTCCAGCACCCAGGGCCATCAAACCCCAACCCAGTAATGCCACAGCAGGTCTGGTCTCCAGCCCCCACAGCCCTGCCCTGCCCAGCCACGAGCCCTGCCTGGCCTGTCCCTGTCACCAGGGAGGTGACTGGTGCCTGGGACTGGGGCTGCCCTGGCTGCCAGACCCTGACAGGTCTCCTGGAGAGGATCTTGCTTATTCCAGCATGGAGACTGGAAACCCACCAAGCTGCAGCACCAGAAGAGCCAGTGACCCTTGCACCCCTCATTTCAGCAACAGAATTCACAGTTTTCATGTTTGAGAAAAGTTTTTAATGCCTATTCACACAAAAATCAACCAAATATATCCCACTAATGTTGATTTCATTAATATTATTGACATATCCCCTCCAGCCTAGTAATTTCTGTTGGTTTGCATCAAGATTCCTATAAAGTGATCTAAAACCAGACCTTACAAAGATGCTACCAAAAGTAAGTAGAAATGACAAGGTGTTCGAGTCCTTTTTCTTTAAGTAAGTTGAGCCTCTGTGTAAGTCAGTGTGAACTGCAAATCTCAGCTCCACAGAGCTCCTCCAAGGACCTGCAGCTTCAAGGGCCTCCCATTCACGCCTCTTCTGCAGGGTTAGTTAACTGCTTCTGGAGGCCTTGATTGGTTACAGAAAGGAAATAACTGCAGGAATTCAGGATTGAACAAAGCTTTGCTTATTTGCATAAGTCAGGAAGTGGCTGTCACTCTATTACTTTCCTAAAAATATTTAAAGCTGTTAAAAAAAAAAAAAAAGGAAAGAAAAGGAAAGAAGAAAAATGCCTTTCCATGTCTTTACCAGCCTCTACATGTAAAATAAACCTAGTCTGTTTATAAAACAAACAGAATAGCCATAGGGGAAAAAATGTTGTTGAAGGGATGCTGATATTCCTCTTGAAAAAGACAGGAATAAAAAGCACAGGTTTGTCTAAAAAGCTACTGACATTTGCTAGAGCCAGAAGCTGTATGTCAGGAAGGAACAAGTCTGTTGTGTTAGCAAAATATGTCACTGCAGGGAGCATGAAATCAGTTTGAAAGAACATGTACATAAAGTCATATATCAGAAGTAGATATAATGTAGCAACTCAAGTAAACAGTGTTTTTAACTTCTCAGGTTTTCCTTTATACAATCAAACTGTTATCCTAGAATTACATAATTGTTATTCTAGATGGACTTACATGTGAAAAACAGCCTTTAAAAAGTCATCTTACAAATGCCCTTCTTACTGGTATCAAGGTCTGCACTGCAAGATTCTGGGTTCAACAGCAGACTTGGGGTAAAATTTGGTCCAGTAAGGGTCATGCAAGAAAGGAGAAACAATATATTGAAATTTTATTTTGTTAAATCCTATTGACAGTCCTTTAGCTACAGAAATAACCCCAAAGTCTAATTATCATCCACTAGGAACTAAGTTATATCCTATGCAACATTACTATCCATTACTCCAAGCCTGTGGATGGTTTGAAAACCTGGAGGCCAAAGTGGGCAGCTGAAAACGACAGCTACCTAACACTGTCCAGCCTTGTTAATATGCTGTATGTTAACTCATACCTATGAATGAAAAAAAAAAATACAAACTATGAAAATTTTCTGACTTTTTCATAGGAAAAATGTGATCAAACTAAGTATCTCATTGTCCTCTTAGCACATCTAAATAATTTCTTTAAAATAAGGCTGTTTATTTTCACTACTGCCTGTAACACTGTTCTTTCCTTTTTGCAAAAGTCTATGGCAAAAAAAAAACATTTTCATTTTAGTAATGACACTGCGATTAGTTGTTTTTTTGCTAATCTAGTGTAGTGGCAAGCTTACTCTGAAATCACTAGATAACAGAGTGTTCTAGCTAGTGTAATTATTTCACCATCTTTTTTTTTTTTTATGGAAAGTCCATAAACATTCTCAATTCAAAATATAGTCTCTTAAGACTTTGTGATGCTGCATTTGCTGAGAACATACAGGTACAACAGCTCACACATAACCACAGAGAAATATAAACTTATCTTAGTTACACAGCAAAAGTATACATTGAAAAATGTATAGCAGAAGTAGAACAGTACCTATATCCAAGAAGGAAACAAATTTCAACAGTTTTGAATGTCTTACTACACCCAAGAAGAAATATTCCCACTGAATAACACATGACATTGATTAGAAGTATTAGGGAGGAATCCAAATCAGGGTCTGATGCTGAGAACCTTGAGCAAAGGATCCTCAGGCCCAAAGATTCAACAGGCAGAATTTGCATCTCTTGCAGTGTGTCTCTCTGCAGTGGCCATAAGGGAAGTTTATGATGCATAGGTTCCACTAATCTGGGTGCTCACGTGAGTTCTCAAATCAAGCACATCGTAATGAGCAGAACAGAATAGCATGCATCTGCTGTGTCTGCTGTTTCTTTTTGCTTTGCTCTCAGAGTTTCATCTCTGATCACACTGGAGAAGTGTAACATTCCTCAGTGATATCTGCTTCTCTGTGTTTAATGTATGCTGCAATGAAGTCCCTCATTCAGGTGCTATGGTGAACACATGGCTAGATGTAGCATACAAACCCTGCTATTGCAGGTACATCACCAAGGTAAAAGTTAAAAAAGACAGATACAGTATGCAAAAGAAAAATATCCTTTCTGTTAGAATAATATCAAACTTCACCACTAACCTGAAGAAGTGAACTTGACAGGCTCCTTAACTGATGGATTTGAGTGATGGCTTTCATTTTAAAGGTTTGTCTGCTAACAGTGTTTTACACAAGTGTGACAGAGAAGCATGTGTATGCTGGCTATTATTCTCAGATGTTCTGCAGACTTGGAGAAGTGATTTTCTATCTGGGCCAGCTTCACTGCTGCATTTTCCATTTTTATCTGTTTTGCTCAAAATGACTTATGAAACAGGTGCATGCTGAAACTAAAAGTTTTCATGGATGAAATCCATGATTTTTATATCCTTATTTCTAGTCCTCCAAGAAGATAACCATTTATGGGATAAGATTCTCTTCTGCATAACTCAGAGGAGGGTGTCAGAAAAAGAGGTTTTAAGTTGCTCATGTATCCAAGGCTACCCAAAGACAGTGCAGTGAACAAGGACTACAGTCATCCCACCCACCTTTACAAATCAGTAAAAGGCTCAAGATTAGAGACATACACAATATCTCTTCCTGTGTCCCATTTATCAGGAACAATACCTTCCATTTACACAACTAAGTGTTCAATCATTGCACACTCACAACACCCATTATTTCAACTCTATACCATATAGAGGGTAAAGAAAGTACATCATGTATGTTCACACTAGATGTAGCATTAATCTCAAGTTACTGGAAACCTGAAAACATTTTAAGTGTAGAAATCCATTTTCTGCTGGACTTAGCAGCTGCAAAATAAACACAAACAAAACTATTCACAGAAGAAAAACCTCAAGGTGTGCGTTAATATCATAGAAGGCAAAAGTCTTTACACTGATGACCTTTTAAAAAACTTTAAATTAACCTTTTTTAATATTATTATTATTCCCTCTATAACAAGGTCCATCTTTCTATGTACTGTTTATCAGTTTTACTAGCTAATAAAAAGTTAAATTACACCATCAATTTCCCAATGAATGCCTAATAAATAATACTTCCTCAGTTCAAGGTCTTTAATAAAAAGGAATGAAAATGAGGCCTGGCACTGTTTTAGTCAGCATTTTCAAGAACTAAGTTTACTATTACTCATGGTCTACTACCAAGGAATGCATTTTGTAAGGCATAGAATAGACTGAAGTTAAGTTTTCTAAACACAAAAAATGTCTACTTGGATAAACACATACACATATATGTATACAGATATTCTTCAGAGAAGGATGTGTTGAAAATTATTCAGAATGCATTGCTTTTCATACTGACCATAGAATATAAGCAATTTGCCAAGATCCTTCACACTACACTATTATGCTAATAACACAGAGTGAATCAGTAAGTCTACTCTTTATGATACCACAGTCAACGGATGCAATATCTTTACTTTACAATATATAAATTTCAGTCCAATATAGAGAAAAATTCCAAATAGAAACTACCTGTATAAGAAGCATTCCCAATGATTTTCAAGGGAATGCCATATGCAAAAAAAGTTTAAAAATTCAGGTCTGAGTCTGGCATTGGCTATGCATTGCATTGTTTGTTTTCACCTATTTGCTAGAACTTCAGCACCACAATGTTGTCTGCAGGCAATCTTTCAGTACTCCAACTATGTCTAGTGGATGACACTAAATTATCCTTTCAAATTTGGGATTAAGTGCATCATAAACCATTATAAACTATATTCCATCTTTCATCCGTTAAGCCTCTAAATAAGAAAAACTAAGAAGATGTGAGACTTGATCAGCTGCATGGGTCACATGAAGTAGTACCAAACAAAAGTTCTCTGGTGCAGAGGAAAACTCGAAAGATGTCCAGGTAAAGAGCACTGAGTGTAAGTAAGTGTTGTCCCTCATCCAGAGGATATGCTGAAGGAGAACTTTTAACTTTAAGGAGAAGCATTAACATTTTCTGCCTTCTTTTGGTGAACATATTTAAGTTGTTTAGATCAGTGATACTGATATTATGTTTCTGTGGTAAGGGTATGAAGCAGGAGAAAGTATAAAACTCACAGACAGGAGAATGATCCCACAGGGATGAATAAGAAAGCAGCAAAGCATGATTAATTGAATTAATGTTTGCACTCAGAGATGTAATAAAACATATGATATCAAGCAATTAATGTACATATATGAGGTATACATAGTCATGTTGACTACTTATGGCTTGCCCTTCTTATTTTAATTTTCCTAATGGTAATATAGCAGTTTCAGTGAAAGCTGGGGATAAGCTGATAGGAATCAGAACAGCAAAGCTAGCAATAAAAATTTCATTAGAAAAGGGCATCTGAAAGGCCATATAACCTTTTGTCTAAATGCCTCAAATCCAAAATGTACTAGGTTCAAACAAAATAAAGTTATTTTAATTAGGAATAGATAATCTGAATTTATACAGCAACAGCTAAAGAGAAAGTGATTATGACACTAAGACAAATTCAATCAATCAGATCAAAGATTGGGTAGGGTATTTCTAGAGAAAATAGGCCAACACAAGTGTGTATTACCTAAGGGGTGACTAAGGTAGTGAATTGAATGATTAATCACAGCTGTGACTACACATTACATTATGTGTGTATGTTGATGCATACACATGTATATTTTGGTCTGATGCCGGGGAGGTTAATAGCAGAGGGAGACAGTAATTTTGCAATAGAGAGAACATCACAACCTCATTGCAAGAGAAACATGAGCCCAGTTATATACAGAAAACAGTGACTGTGTTATTCTTATTGAACTGAAGAAATGTATTAAATAATGATTGCATAGTCTTGCTTGAAAACAGGTATGGCAGTCAAAAGACTAGGATTCAGTTTCTGATGTTGCCATATATCTTCTGTACCAGATAACCATTTTGCTCTCTTTAACAGAAGGAAACAACACTATTTTCACTGAAACTACACCACCATCAAACTCATAGTAGAAGAAGCTGAAGCCATGACGATGTAGTATTAACCAAAATTCAGTTCTTCTAATCTGCTGAAACCTAATGAATTAAAGAACCACAGTCCTTCCCTAGTCTTAAGTGAAAACAATTGTACATTTTCTGTACAACACGAATCTTTTCACAATGACTAATCCTGTTCCCAACAAAATCAATGGAAGCCTTACCACTAACTTCACAGACAGCAAATTCAACAGAATAATGAGTAAGTCTCCACAATCCCAGCACCAGTCTATTCACAAATTTATGTTGCATCTTAAATAACTGTCATTCTGACCAAGGATATTTGTCAAAAGATTTCTTAGCCAACTGAAAGCTCTATTTTAAGAACCATTCACTTTGTATGACTTTGTATGTACCACAAGCCATGGCAGCAGCTCTGAATAAAGGTGCTCTGAAATCAGGAGGCAGAGATAGATGTAAAGCCAAAGGCACAGTCCTTCAGTGTTGCACTTGGCTATGCACTGTATGACAACTCTATGGCCTCTCTATCTTTTTTGAATGAGATAACCTCCAGGGTACCCATTTTAACTTAAATCGTTCCATGATAAATGATTCAAATAATGTTCCACTATACACTAGTGTACATTGTCTGTAGAAACAAGCTTGTATGTATAGCTGCTTGCTTACGGCTGTTGACATTTTAGTCTTTAAAACATGTTAGACTCACCATGCCTATTACAGCAATCTCAAGAAGACAGTTTCTCTTTTCTACTGCTTCCCTATTTCAGATATTAATATCAATTTGCTGTAACAGAAGTTCTCTGTTGATATGAGATAAGCTTATTCTGATGTCATTCCATTTCATACCTGAATATTAGTATCTTCAATCAAATGAGGCTGGACACTGTTCAAAAAGCAAACCCAGTAAAAGATCCAAAGACCTTAATAAGAGTAAGGTGTACATATAAACTATTTCTGACTATGCAAAACTCTTTAAGAGAATATAGAACTACATGTATTAGATACATAAATATGGTATATATGTAGTATCTGTATGAATAATGCATAATACAAATTGTGTATACTTAGAAATTGTTAGGGTATGTTTCATACTATAAAAATTTAGAGATATCCAGATTCAGATTTACCTTGTCCAGATCCCTGTGCAGAATCCTCCTACCCTCCAGCAGATCAACACTCCCACCCAGCTTGGTTTTGTCTGCACATTTATTGAGGACACACTCAATCCCCTCATCCAGATAACCACTACAAATATTGAATGGGACTGGGCCCAATACTGAGCCATGGGAGACACCTCTAGTGACTGGACACAACTAGATGGAACACCATTCACCACCACTCTCTGGGCCCAGCCATCCAGTCAGTTCTTCACCCAGCAAAGTGCGCACCATCCAAGCTGCGGGCTGCCAGCTTTTCCAGGAGAATGTTGTGGCATTTAATGGTTCCCTGTTGCACTTTCATCTGACAATCCCTCCTACCAACTACCTTTCTCACCAAGCCTAGCAGTAAAGGCAAGAATAAAAGTCAAAACTGGACTGGTTGCTTAAACTGTCACATAAACCCCTGCACTGTCAGACAAATGTTATAAAGCCTGAACACTTTTTCTCCTCCCTTTTAACAAGATTACATAATTGATATGTTGCATCCTCTCCTACACAGTGAGAGTTTCATAGTGGTTACTGAGATTGTATATATATATTCTTACACACGTGAATGCATGGCCATACACACAAATATAGATGCATATCACACAGTGCATATCCTATCCTGGGATAAGCAATGTGTCCAGTTGTCTTCCCCTTATAAGAAAAATCCATTGATAGTAGTCACTGCACGATCAGTATGCAACTGGGGGAAAAAAAAACAAACACCAAAAAAACACTAAAAAAGAGAAAACCCTCAAGCTGTCTAGGCAACCAATCCTTTCCACATAACAGCTCTCGAGTAAAGAGACATTCTTGGAGTTCGTGAAAAATTAGCATCTTTGCCAAAGTCCCTTGGTGACAAAGGATATGGATTTTGATATTTGAGCCCTAAACACAAAGTGGAACCAGCAAAACATAAAAGAAAACAAATCTATTTAATAATCTGATTAGTTTTTACCTTCCATTTTTCCAGTGATGGGGCTGTATCTAGTGACAGTGTAAACATTTTACTTTGCACAATATAAAAACCACAAAAGAAGAGTATAATTAGCACTGGAGAGACAGTCTCAAGGAAGTACTTTGATTTCAAAAGACTGTTGGAGTGATTGTCACCCCTGCTGTGCTTGGATTCTCTCTTGATGTGCATAAACTGTGAATGCAGAACGCATTATTATGAAACTCACTCGTCCTTGCATTTGTGTGCTCATTGCTTTGCCATCTTGTGGTAACCAAAAATAGAAACCTACAGAGCAGCATATAATTCACACTAGAATAATGCTGCTGCATTTTTTAATGAATTCTTCAGTGTACTTGCTGCAGATCTACAACTCAAATCATGCTCTGCGTTTTGTCATTTATTTAACAAATGCGCATTCATTTTTCTTTTAAGATTGAGATTACTGAAAAATACAAACTGTAGCCTAAACACTAAAATAAGCACAAACATTAAACAGTTTAATGCTACATGAATGACTTTGAATTTTATCAAAATACAGTATGAGATCTTTTGTTTAAAGGAAGTAAAGTGATCCTCTTCTCTCAGCACATATAAAAGCAATACCTGTATAAAAATTGCCCAACTACAGAACAGTTTATTGTGTTACAAAAGAAATTGGGTTTGGACTTCATAAACTAGTTAATAATTATTTATAGAACAAAGTGATTTGTGGCTTTGGTTTGTGGTTTCTTCTTTAAATTATCATGGAAAGCAATGAATATAAAGTATCTACCATTCCTAACTTCAACTTTTAAAAGAAATAGCACGCTTTTGAGTTAGTGGTCCCAAGAGAGAGAAGATGAGGCCTTCTGTTGCTAAGCGAGAGTTTGCCAGTTATTTCAAGCTTTAGCTGAGTACAAGCAATAATCACTACTGCCTGAAATATATTGGAATGAAAGTACATGGGACCATTCATGACACTTCATCAGCATTCAGGAGGCAAACAGAGTGACTGCAGTGATTGAATACAGGCTCAGAACTACTGGCTTTAATCTCCATCTCATTCATTCAGCCTTTACTTTTGGCACAGCTGTATGATAAACACTCTGACATTCTTCCTTGCCCACCTTCCTTTGGAATCGCATGACTGCTGTGTGCATGTTTGTTATGTATTTAAGATAGTCAGGTTTGGGTTTTCTGTTTCATTTTGTTTCCTCCCCTTCCCCTCCTCCCAAAAAAGGAATCAATGTTTGGATATGGGTAATCTAGAGGCTTACTACTGTTACTACCAAAACACCATTATTTTATTGAAGGGAAACTAAGTCACATTCCCTTTGCCTCTGCAGACATATTAAACTAAAAAGAAAAAGGTGAATTCATAATTAATACTAATTCTTTCTACTACCTTCTGTGCAAAATCTCATATATACAGTGAATGTATATTTTCATAATAAATAAAGTATAACTGGCTTATAATGGCATTACATAGAATTTTAACACTTTTGGTGACATTAAAAATTCTGATGATAAATAAATTACAGTTCATTATTCAGTAATGGGGCTTTTCTTTGTTTTGTTTTGTATTTGTTTCTTTTTTTATTATTTATTTTTAATTATTTGTTGCAACTCACTCATCTTGCCAAGAAGAGCTCATATGCAGTTCCATATCACCAGTTCCTTGAATCTGCCTTGGTTTTACACCCAGAAGGTTCTAAGGGTCCTGAATATCTTAGGGCCTAATTGGTAAATTGAACATCCCATAGTAAAGTTAATGGAGTTATATGTAAAGCCGGTAAGCACTAGCAACTTCTGCAAGTCTGTAACTGGGTAGCAACTGTTACACCAATGTGACACTTGTGTCAAAAAAAATAACTTCTATTTTATATTACTCCTTTCTCACATTAAAATACCTAAGAGTTTGGGGAAAAACTGCCTAGTCTACTTCAAGAAGTTAGGCTGAATTTTCCTGCTCAATATGCCAGACTCCTTGAATTCACAAGCCTGCTACACAAAACTGTCACAGCTTTTCACTCAAATTGTATTGAAGTTGATACTGTGTGATCACTACAACAGTTGTAATTTAATCAAAAAGATACTCTTATGCCCAACAAGATACTATAAAGAACCTATTTAATATTCTCCACTACAAGATGGGAAAGTTTCACTGACTGAAGGCACGTGGCCATTCCTTAATGTTCAGAGGTAAGTAGGATAGAGGGATAGAGCTCTGCAGAGGGCTGGTTCTAGAGTGTCTACTACTGATATGAAGATGCCATTTCTCTTACCCAAAGTTTTTCTACTGCTAAAAAGTTACTGAGCAGACAACATAAAGAAATTAAAGAAAGAGGAAAAAAAAACATTTACACTCTATTTGTGCAACGTTCAACACCATCTCTTTCAACCAATCAAAGAACAAATGATAGGCTGCATTGAAATTTGGAGACAGCAAACAGATCTCTGAGTGAAGGAGACAGAAAAGATGAACTTTGGACGTTCCCAGGGAAGTGCAGAAATATCCTTGGGATAGCTAAAATAAATCTTTTCAAGAAAAAATATTCTGTTAACCACAATGCCACCTAAAGAAAAGGATTTAAAATCTATCTCCAAAAAACAAAGCAAATTCTGTACTTAAGTAGCAGCAAATATTCCAGCACCTTCCACTCCTAGGCACTCTTACCATATTAGGCACTCTTAAGGATCTAGTTTCATTACTTATTTACTTCAATTAGAAAAAAAACAAACACTTGAATATGAAAAAAAATTGCCCCATCGATTGTGAGAGTTGAAAACCTTCTAAGCATCAACAACAAAGGAAAACAACACATACAGTGAGACAGACTAATCTTATTACCTATATAACATTATGGAAAAGGGAGCTAGGATGACTACATCTACACTGTAGTGTAAACACACTAAATTGTCAGCCAAAGACTGATACCAATATATTTATTCAACACTTTCCTGCTATGACTGTTCCATCTTTCCTTAAAACAACCATTCACTAGCAGTAATTGGTCAGTAATACTAAATGATGTGACTATACCAGCTCTCACTATGATTTTTGTAAATTTACTTAAAAACAGAAAATGTCACTACTAAAAAAACACCACAAGTTTCAGAGCCCATTCCAAAATATTTCTACTGGCTGCTTAGTTCAAATAATTTCTTCTTAATTAAAAACAACAGGTTTCCTTGCCAAGAAGTTAAAGGTACTACCAAAAATAAAACAAAACAAAACCAAAACAAACAAATAAAAAAAAAAAACAATACAAACCACCCATAATTGTTCAACAGGGGGAACAATCTGATTTATTTACAACAATTATGAAAAAAAAAAATTCTGTTCATGAGACATCTATCTCTTACAGTAAGTATTCTATCAACCATTCTTATTTTTAATGTCGAAGTTATATAGGATACATTTCAATTGGTGGGCTAACAGACTAAACAGACCACAGAAAAGGAAAGCTGACAAGTGATTGCAGGTAACATACTAGCTTACTGAAAACATAAATGATGAATATTACAAGAGACATCATCAGTGCATAGTGACCTGCTTAAAAAAAAAGAAAAAGTTTTATTTTTTTTTATTCCAGCACCATCAGGCAAAGCAGCTTGTGCTCTTTTTTTTTTTCCCATCTTATTTCTTTTCCTCATTAAGTGTAAGGCAAGAGCAACCTTGCTTTCCAATGTCAGAATTTATGAATTCCCATTCACGGTGTCCAAAGATTTGCAAGACAACCATCCTGACCTTGGATAAAAAGAAAATCACTCTGAATGAGTTTAATGAGGATTTGAAGAAATGGCCTTGGAGGTGTAGCTTGAATGAAAATGTAATAGTGTTTACATTTTTCCTTATACCTTATGAAGAGGCAGGAAACAAATTTTATTCAGCATTTTGCATTTGCTACTTCCAATCCCATTGAAGTTGCCTAAACAAAGGAGCTAAGAGAAATTGCCCAAATGAGGTATTATTCCTTTCAACTGCAGTATTTCATTCCACTTTTTTCTGTGGACTCCAGAAATTATGAACTAAGACAACAGAATAGTAAGTCAGTATCACTGTGGGTAAAATTAAGTTATCAGACTTCAGAGGCAGGTGATAATTGCTGGTGTCTGAAATGTTTCTTTTGATTTTAGGTGGAAAGGTTTTTTTGCTGCTCTTCTGTTGATTCTTTTTTTTTTTTACTGTTTTAGGGAAATAGTGGGTTTTTTTTTCCTAAAACACATATCACTGCTCCACTGAAATTAAATAACTATTCTGCCTTTAAAATAAACCAACTCATCAGCACAAAGTAACTAGTGAACTATAGTACATTTTTCCCCCTTTAAACACACTTCAGGCATGTGGTCATATTTGCCATGTCCCCTTTTGGGATGTCATGGGCCACAAATGACACCAGTTTGAATTTCAACTGGTATTGCACAGATATGTCAATATCAATGACAGGAGAGATATTTGTGAATTAACTTGTGTTGCTAACTGCTAGTTAGCTACACAAACCTAAGTAACTAATTGTGTAAGATACAGCACAACAAAGCCACATGCTTATCAAGGGACAGTCAAATCAGATGACATATCATGAGATTTGCCAAGTAACAATTCAGAGACCAGAATGTTCCACAGTATTGCTCAGCAAGACAGCAGGGTTTTCAACATACTTCAGTAAGAACTGTAAGACCCTGTATGATACTACTGTCTGCTCATATAAATTAGTCCAAAATCTGTGTTGAGAGATTCATATCACTTACACAAAGGGTTCAATGTAATTTTTAACACATCCTTCTATGGTACTAATTTACATATCCCCATAATCAGAGTTTGAAAAATCACCTAAACGGTGGAATTTGAATGTGATCTTGTTCTCCAACTGTTTGGTCTGCTTCGGTGTCTGACCAGAAAAGAGGGAGAGTGAAAATAAAACTTCCATCTCTGTCTAATAAACCGGAAAAGAAAAATCTGTATCAGACGAATGCTAACCTATATTCTACAGGTATAAGTTTGAAAACCACATGCTAGGAGAAAAACTTTTAAGCAGAAGCCACTGCCAACCTTATCTGGAATAACCTGTGTTCTTTAGACTTCACAGCTTGTCTCTTGAAAGTTCTCTGGCAACACGCGCTTTTTCACATTTGTCAGTTAAATCAGAGATCCAAATGCAAAATATAACATTAAGGAACAGTGAGTGCATTTGCGACACTCCTTGGAGAAATCAGGTACGCACAAGGCAATGGCTATATTACATGGAAATATAAGCATCCCCTAATGTGACTTTGTTACACTAATTTAATTAAGGAAGATCAGTAGTCCTTCCTAACATCAGGGCATACTACTGATAGTCTGTTTTTCAGAAAAATTTGCTATCCCTAGGTATCAATGAAACAAGATACACGACAACTTGGCACAGTATTTCAAACCACATACTGATACCCTAATTATTCACAATGCTGTACAAGTACAGGCACAGAAGTATGAAAACTGACTCCTCAAATTGTGTGTTCCACTGATTGTGAAATGGAAAGCAAGCAACTTATCTACCTTTCATCTGTGACACATTGAAACAGCTTTACTGAAGTACTTAAAACAGCAATTTCCAGGCTGTTAGGACTAATTTCCATTGTACTCTGCAAACTACTCTCCAAACACACAGTACAGCTGCAGAGAGGTAAACAGTAAATTTTACTGTAGTGTGGTTGCACATACCTGCTGCAGATTGTGGACCACGACAGCTTGCAAATGAAATCTGGGGATCATCGGCTTATGTGGCCTGCCATAAAAAGTTTATTTAGAATATAGGTCAGGTTTTGTGGAATTTGCCATAATGTTAGGCAATCTCTTTGCCAGTGAAATAATAATACAGCACATAATATTGCTGAGTTATTAAATCTGATGTTCAGTTTCAGAAATTAGCTGATGTTGAAGAAAATTTCTGAGGCGAAGGATTGATGATGCAGCAACATTTATACATGCCTTATGTAGAAAAAAATATGCAAAATATATGGTATGATGGCTTACGGAATCAATTTCTCATCATAGTGAGATAGCCCATATGAGTTTTGCACTCACTAAATGCTGCCAAGGATCATTGTATCCTAGTGAACAAAACTACTTTTTAGAAAAAAAACTGTGCTGTGGGGTGACAGCCTTTACAACTGCAAATATCATCCATGAACAGTACTTTTGCCAACTATCGCAAATACTTGTCAGAAACAACAAGCACCAAAATTAAATAAAATTTTACAAAATTCTTGAAGGGCATTGCAGCTGCAAATCCAGCCACATGCTTGCCATTCAAATCATAGAGGGCTAGTATGGATCTCCAAATCCACTTGAAAGCCACGTACAGAGTACAAATCTCATAAATACTGTTTTATGAGACATAAGGTAGATAAAATTTTGCACCGGTCACCTATTTTTTTCTTTTCCCCAGCAGCAATTTAATAACATATATACATTAGCCATGCTTACATAAAAGCTTATACTTCAAAACTCTACTAAATGGCTCTAATCCATCACTATTGTCCTTTAAAGCCTTTTATAGAATAAGGCTTTAAATCAAAGGGTTCAGAAGAAATCTTGATCTTTTCTTTATTATGCTATGACAAATTCAGTTACTACTATCATAAGGAGAATACCACATTTTCATGAAAGCATTAAATGAACATACGTTATATATGCCCTGAACACAGAAAATAAGAAGATTCTCAACAATAAGATCATTCAGCAGCAGGTACACCAATAACCTAAGTCTGCTCTTTGGGGCAGTATATTAGACAAGAATATTTTGAAAATCTTATCTTTCTACGTGTTACTTAAAGATTTGCAGCAGATTTTGAAGATTACTACAGGAAATTGTGACAGATTCCATCTGGTGTAAGTCAGTGTCATTCCACCAAAATAAAATAAATGACAAAACTAAAAATCTGATCCTTCAAGGGAATGCTTTAAATCATCTGAAAATACCTGTATGTGCTTCAGTATTATTCCTACCTTTGTAAAAATACAGTTTATATTTTCATGACCTTCCTTAATACTTGTTGCATTTACATGTCAACCACTGTTGACTAGCAAAAACAGTACTTTAAAACTTCTGCTAAACTAAAAAAACCGCTTTATTTCCAACAGTATCGAATGGATATTTTGGGTTATAATGATTCTGTTTTAAAAATTCATAATTAGAATCTCTGGCTAGAATGCAAATATCACTTTTGGCATTTTTGTTTCTGTAGTGGTTTGAACCAGGTTTTCCCCCTGAAACTAAGAAAGTAGTAACCCCCAGGGGGTGGTGACCCTTGGGGCTTGACTAATCAGTGCTCCTGCAAAATATAAACATATCTCTGGAGACCGGAAAAGAAGTAGTTGTACTTTGAGGAGAAGAGGTGGTGGCCATGTTGTAGAGGCCACGAGGAGAAGGGGCTCCGGCCCCTTAGGGGGCTCTGCCCCCCCCAGCCCCCAGTTGGGGGGCTGCAGGGACTCGGAATGGTGTTGAAGCTGGGCTGAGTGCCTGCAGCTAGGAACTGGGGGAGTTTTCTCCCCTGTAAGTAGAAGTGGGAGACGCTGGGAGCAGCGACGGAGCAGCAGCGGAGACAGCAGCGTCCGAAGAGCAGTGGCGAAGAGCCAACTGATAAGGACCAAAAGGAGCAACACAAGCCGGTATGCAGCTAAGGCAGACACAGAGGTGTCTGAGGAGAAGGAAAAGCAGCAACAGGACAAGAGAACCAAGCCAGCAGCAGGAACAGAGTTTCGCGGGGTAAGAACTGGATAAACCAAAACCCCCAAACTCGCTAGAGACCCCTCCGAGAAAGAGGAGGGGGTGGTGGACTGAGAGGAGTCCTAAAGTGCAGTATGCACTGCTGAGAGGAGCTAGGAAGCTCATGGCCTCCTGAGAGATAAGCCAGGACGGCCGAAGGAATGTGTGTGTGTGTGGGGTGACCTTGGCCCCCCCTGCTGCAGCTTCAGAGAAGCTGGCAGCCATCTTTGAGGCAGAGCATGGGAGCTCTGCACAGGGGCTTGATTTCCCCTGAAGATACCAGACTGTCACGAAGACCCCCGTGCTTCGTGATATGACCGTGGTGGAACGACCTTGTCTGGGGTTACGTAGTCCACGGAAAGACCCCCGTTTGAAGACGGAGGGCCGAGGGGCTTGGAGACCCCCTCGTGTGTGCTGGCAGAGAGCCAGCAACTGCTTCTGCTGCCTGGAAGAGAAGAAGAAAGCCTACTACCTAGAGAGAGCCTGCTGCTGACAGACTGGAAGGGGTCTTTTCTTCTTCTTCTCTCCTGGACTTTTATTTGGAGGGAGAAGAGATTTGGCCCATTGTAAATATTATTGTCATGGTAGGGATAGATATAGAGTTAAGATTGTATGCAGTGTATTATAGTATTTATTTATGTGTATAGTCTTTGTAATATATTCCTTTCCCCCATATTGAGTCTCGTGTTTTTGTCTGGAAAACCCATCTCACATGGGGTTGAGATGTGGGTGGGGGGCTAAGAATCAGAATTGGATTTTGGGCCTGTTCAAACCATGACAGTTTCTTACTTGTTATTTACTTTTCTCTGGTAAATCTAGCATCAGGCTTCTGAAAGCCTTTAGTGCATTTAGTTTTGAACTCCTACTCCCTAATTTGTCTTGAGCAAATTTCCTTTTCTTAGTTTTCTATCACATAAGTGCATTCTCTAGGATGATTATGCTCAGATTCAATTTGTAGGGTTTTTTCCCTCTCATTCATCTTGAACATTTTCAAATTACAGAATTCTATTTTCTTAGACATGTATCATTTCATTACCTTTTAAAGATTACTTTGGGCTTTAACTATTATTTTGCATAGCCTAGGTAAACAAAATAGTGAAAGGAAACATTTTGACCATGAATTTACAATGCACTAATTAAGCACAGGTTTGAGAAGTAAGACAACCTGCCTATCTACACAGTTACATGTATAGGATTGTACAGCAAGTAGCTGAGCCAATGCTCAGGTAAATGCTCATTTGTTGTGAACAACAAATAATTAAATAGATATTAATTTATACACCAATGCCTGAATTTTAAGAACATTGCTTTAAAACCTTTGAAATTTAAGGCTATTGCTGAACATGAGTTTATTTAAGTAGGAAATGTCTTTGGGCAGTAAGTGCTCTGAGGAACTCCCATTTGAATCTGTCCCCGTCTCACTCAAGCTAAAAATAAAGGGGAAAAAAAAGAAAAACAAAAGAAAAAGAAAAATAGCCTTCAGTCCAAAAATGTTATGAATTTCAGACTCCTCCCCCAGTCACATCAGATAAAAGAAAGATACTACACTTTCATAACTCAATAAGACCTATCTACATTATATTTTATACAATTCTGAGGGGTTTTTTTACTTGTACAAGAGAAGGCACTATGGTGAAACACAAACTTTTCTTTGTCAGACTGAAGATTAAACTATTGTATCTATACATAACTGTAAACAAAATAAACAGATAAAGTTTGTAGATATGAATGTTATACATATACCCATAATATCATAAGTTACTTTAAGTATAGATTCAAATATATTCTTTTTGCTCCTTAATACAAAATTCAATACATGCTTTATATGTTATGGAAGCAATTAAAGGGATTTATGAGGAAGAGAACAATCTTGCCCTTGTCACTTGCCTTTAAATAGTCTATTTTGAAAGAAATAAATTACTTAGGACACAACATTAAACTGTGAACCAAAGCATAATTAATCTGGATCCTGACTCTACTTAGCTGTAGGAAGGAATAGGAATTGTTTAAACACATATTCTAAACTGACTCAGAGCTTACATGGCCTACAGAGAAACTAAGAGAGCACATATTTGAGATATCAAAGTACTTTATAACAGCATTATAAGAGCTCTTCTGACAATCATGATTAGCTGGAGCATATGCTGACCTCTTTCAGTTAACATCACTCCATTCTGCTAGTATACATGAGATGAGACAAACTAAACAGCCCAGAGGACCTCTTCTAACTTTGGAGGAATACGTATATTCCCTTGCTTTCTCATTTATAATCCTGCAGCACAGTAAAACGAAGTTAAGTCATTCTGTAATTTCTCTTTCAAAATATTTTTTTTTCTGTATGTGTATTCACAGTGTAGGGTCCAAACTGCCATGTTGCTTCAGAAGTACTCATTGCAGATGAGTACAAGTCCAAACCTCTCCACAGGACTGGTAATGAATCAGAACTCTGCCAAAATCTTAGGTTTGAAACATCCAAGCAGAAAGAGGAAAAGTTGTAAATATGCAACCAGATAAATCACTTGAGGAAGGACTGCTAAAGATAAGTGTCCTTTTCTTCTTTCATGCTGCTCTGTTACATAGTGAGGACTGTAAGCAGCAGTCCTCACAAAATGTCATATATTTGAAAAAAATTTTTACAATCCAAAGTTGAATAAGGACTGAAAAAGGACTCCTACAAAAGCAGCGCCACATCAGGTAGGTGTATTTGTTGCAAGGTTTAGTTCATTTCAGAATGAAGCTCTAGGTGGCAACTAGATGTGCAGACTCCATATGCTAGGGATGGAGGCATTCTGAAGAAAATAAGACAGCTATGTTAATCTAAGGTGGCTTCAGTTCAGCAGACAAACTGCTTCCCACATGGTTAGCTATCCAGTAAGACAATCTGTTGAAACAGATGATTTACAGCTCACTTTGTTGTCATATGGACAAACAGGGATTCTTCCTGAAAGGCCTCATCCTGGCAATATAAAAAGAGACAGCTTGCCTGGAAAAAGCATAAGAAGAACTAGCACATGTACTGGGGCAAAGATAGGAAGCCTTGGCTTAAATAAAATTCAGTGCCTTAGAAAATAAAGGGTGTTTGCTGAGGATAACATATCAAAGAAAAATTAGGAGGAGGATGATGGTGTAAATATGTATATACACCATATTCATATAGAAAGAATCAGCCACAAGTATCCAGATTTTTCCTCCTCTCTTGGTTTGAAAGGAATAACCTTAAGGAAAGATGACAGAGGCTAAAGTTGTCTGAAGACTCAAAGGGCTGACCCAGCACTCATCTAACAATATGTTAAGGTATGGACCATCCTAATATATTGGAGGCATTACTATTAATTTCTCTGACTGCAGATTCACAAGTATGTTTTGCAGGATGCCTGAAGCTGGTCTGGCTCTGTCATTTCTTTTTGGTACTCCAGTCAAAATCACTGACTTCAAGATGTGCCTCCTCCCTCTTCACCTTCCCTTTTTGTTTCTGTTTGTAGTGGCTTACAGAGTTTATAATTACTTAACTGTCATTACAAGGGTAAACTGATTAAGTTATTTAGTGACTGAAATCTGATTGCGGTTTGTGGTGAGCCATACAACTAAAAAGAAGTTCATCTTATTTTCCTTTCTCCAGGGCAAGTTTCAAAATAGGCATTTTTATCTACATTATTTGTAGCTGAACTCCTTTCTACACATAGACAGAAAGCCTGACACATCCTGTTAGTGTGAGCTCCAAGACAGTGACGTATATACTGAACTTCAAGGTCAACTGCAGACTCTGATCTCTGAGATCACTGAAGTAAAATACCCACCCAAGGAATGCAGAATTAACTTTAAAAACAGTAAGTGGATCTCATCCTCATACCCACTATGTGCCACCCATAGGGAGATCTTGCAGAGTTCTTCACTACCCAATCAGGGAAGAATGGTTAGGCAAATAAACCATTAGGAGATAAATAGGCACACAATGTATATGCAGTTGCAGAAGACAAGCTCTTATAAACAATAACAGCAAAAAAACCCTCAGTCAATTGAATAGTCAGTCCAGTTGTTTCAACATTCAAACAGTATATGCAACTAACCTCAAAGAAGGCTCTGGTAAAAGAAAGCTGAGGAAAGACCATGTTTATTCAAAATTTTGAGTCAAAACTTGAAGGACATTCAGTCTATTCACCTCGAACTCCAGGGAACTGAAGAAGGCTGAGAGAATTGGAGTTGTTCAGCCTGGAGGAAGGTCTGAGAGACCTTACTGTGGTCTTCTGGTACTTAAAATTGACTTGTAAGAATATAGAGGACAAACTTTTTTGTAAGGCCTGTTCTGATAGGACAAGGGGTAATGGCTTTAAACTAAAAGAGGGTAGATTCAAACTAGATATAAAGAAGAAATTTTTTACAATGACGGTGTTGAAACATTCTATAGTTTGATGAAGAGACTTGACACCTTTGCCAGAGTCCATTGTTCCACTGTTTAGGAAAGAGCATAGCTCCATTTTTATGGGTGGGGAAAGACTGATATCAGGACTCCTTTATTTTTTTTCTTGAAAAAGAAAGAAGTTTGGTGCCAGAGAGACTCCAGTGTTTGAATCTTGAACGGACATGGCAGAGTCTTTACAGAGGTAATCAGTCTCTGCAGAAACAAAGATGCTTTCAGTCCAAAAATGTGATTAAGACCTTGAAGTAATCATCTTGCTGGTCAAGACACACACAGCAATGATCCCTTTTAAAGCTGCAGACTGTCAATGTAACTTTTCTGAACTTCAGCTTCTGAATTTCAGAATAGTTCTTCAGCTTCTTCTGAGAGTATATGAATACCTGAATGTAAAACAAACCAAACATCTTAGATCAGTTCTATTATTCTCTAATCCAGCAAGTATTTGTACCTTCCGCAGGCAGGCCTTCATGGACAAGGTCTCCAAAACAAGGAAAAAGGGTCAGATGCAGAAAAGTGAAAAAATTAGTACAATACCCATGGGATGAAATATGAAGCCTGCTAAACTGCCAGAGCTAGGATACAAAAATGACAAATACATTTTACTGCCTCTGGGACAATTTCCAGTGGAAGTGCTGAGGTACCAACTATTTGAGTGCACTTCCACTTCAGTTGGAATAAGCCTAATGGCAGGATCCTAATAACACATCCACAAAACTGTATCAGGAATCTGTGGGGAGCAGGACAGCCATCCATTTCAACAGTGATTTTGGGAGCATTTTCCCCTATTAGACTGTTCTTGGAGACACTACTTACCTAAAGGCTTCTTGTAAGATCTAGGAATTGAAGTAGAACTTCACTAATTACTAAATTACATCACAGTTCTTTGCATGTTTTCTCAGTAGATATTCTTGGTATCTGTACTGTCCAAAATTTAAACCCAGCCTAAATAGTGGGATTTGATTGAATCAGAACACTCTCTAAGGCAGAATAAGCAATTACTCTGAGTACAGTTTGAGGAGCAGTGGAAGAAGTGGCAGATTAAGTCTGTATTACTAGTACTTTACACTCTGCTCAATCTTAATGAGATAGTTGAAAAGAACTGCGGATGTGGTATGCACCATTCATTTCCACTAATGAGTACAAAACACTGATGTGTTGGACTTAAAATGCACGCTCTCTGGGTATTTCCGAGGGAAAAACAAAACCTTCTATGCTCACCAAAAAAAAAAATTTTAAGCTGTGTTTTCCATGATGTCTCCATTGGAAACTGTTTATAGCATGTATTGCCAGTGACCAATTATCCAAATAAACTTGTTGCCAAGTCTCAATGTCATCAAGCAACTATTTATTACTAATAAATACATTTTTTCAACATTTTACCTCCATATATAATTCAAACAACTCCTGTTATTAAACAAATAACCCAAAACACTCTTCTGATTATACTTGAATTCTTGTCACCACAGATTGATGTCTTCTTGCTGATAATTCTAAAAATGTCACTGAAACTGGCTTTTCTACAGTGACATTTTTGTTTAAAATTTCCTGTCACCATAATAATTTTTCAATTATGATTCATTGAGAATGCAGGATATTTTCTGGTTAGGAATCAGTTGCATTAAAGACTGGCAAACTATACACACTGATGATAGCTGAATAGCCTTTGAGACATACTACTATTTGCCATGAGATAAAAATCTATAAAAATACAACCTATAAAAAATGTGCCCATCTTATCTTAAAACAAGATTTGAAAAATAAGTGTTTACTGCATCTGTGCTCCTTTGTCTTATGATGAGTACAGAACTGGACACAATGTTCATTGCAATGGGATAAGCTGAGAGCAACTAAGCCAAAGGTTGGAAGTATATAGATCTACAGTAATACAAAAAAACATTAATAATAACATGATGTTTTAAATACAGTATGATGCTATAAAAATTCATTGTTTAAGATCGCTAATAAAGTTCATGCTGTAATTTCATGACACGCACAGTGGAAGCACCTTCCCTGGGGATATTTAAAAGTAGAAAATATGTGGTGGGAAGTGAACTGAAAAATCTAGTAACTTTCATCTTTAATTTCTGCAGGGTATGATCTACTTTTGGTTACCCTGGTGTAAATGCCAAAAAAAGAAACCAGAATTGCAAATTCAGATCTTTGTTTAGTTCTTCAGTACACCTCTTATAATAATAAGGACACTTCAAGTGATGAAAGACTGGATATTCCTAATTTGGGACAGCTTTTGTCCTGCTAGCCACTCTGCAGAAAGCAGATCCTTTGCAGATCAGTAAATATACTTAGACTGTAAGCTAAGCAGTATAAAAGACTATGTTTCAAATAGGAAGAGATTTCTAAAATATGGACTCAGTGAGAGAAATCTTTGTTCACATTTTATTTTCCTGCATTGTCTTCAATCTGAGGAGTATCATTCTCTGAAAGTGATCTGGAAGTTCATGAAATGGATTATTAAAAATATATAGTTACTAAAAAGTATTTCAGCAGTGAGTAGGAGGCTGGAAACCTCTTCTAATCCAACAGAAAAGACAAGAAGTAAAGGAACAAACACACAGACGTTTGGAGGAATGTACATTTCACAGCTGGGGAAAAAAATCAAAACACCAAAACAAAACAAAAAACATAACGAGAAAGAAAGAAAAAAGACTGTGAAAACACATGCAGAATATGTAAGTCATACATTTGCTGTTCTATTCCATTCCACTGTTTCCATACACACCTCTTCACTCATTATAATATCTATCAGACATGTGCACATCACGGCACTGCTGACAACATTTCATATCTTGTCCAACTTGATGTCATCACTGGTAAGAGAAGAACTGCACCATCGCTCCCATCTTTTTATATCCTAAGAAAATGTGGTATTTAAAGAATCTTGGGCAGTTTGAGATCTAAAGGCAGGCACTACAGTGAGTCTGATTTTGTCACTGTCAGATTCTGTCTTTAAAACAGAAACTCCTTACACTGAGTGGTACTGCATAATCACAGAAAATGTAGAGATTCTATCCTGCAATCAAGATGAGCAGTAGGACCAACAGGTAAAGACAGAAAAATATAAAACTGACAGATAGGATAACTTGAGAACATTTGCTTTGGCCCTTCATGTACTTTTAAGTACCCGCGTTTCAGCACTCCTCTCGAGAGGTTGTGTGTGCCTGCGCATGTAATTATGGTATAAAACTGGTAATATCAAGAACAGATAGAATTAATAACCTTTACTAATTTTACAGCACAAATAGCAATGTAAATATAATTCAGCTTCGAAATTTATATCAGATGGTGTCCTGCAAGCCTATCCATTAATTCAAAGAGTGAGTTTATTAATTTTTCTAATAGCTTGGAAAGCACAGGCATGTGTGCTAAGGCTGGCAGATGAATCCAATTCACTTTGCATCACCTTCCCTTCAACATGGCACGATACCGTTGCACCTTTGAAACATAAAACTATATTTGAAATTATGCACTGCACTTAAATGGTGGAGAAATTAAGCCCTGTTATTAAAACCCTTGCAGTGAAACTGAAACTCGAACTCAAAATGGTTTGACAATGCCTACCGAAGCATCTCTGAGATCAATCTACACAGCATTCTGCTCAGGTCACTCCCACTGGATGTCTACGGACTGTAGATATGAGGCATCTACTAAATTACATACTTTGCAACAGACTAATTCAATCTGGAATTTCCCAAGTGATTGCTAGTACAATACCATCACCTGGCATTTAAATATTCTCATGTACTTTATAAAAACTCCTTCAATGAATCTTTCAGGCAGCAAAAGATTCTTAACTTACACTGCAGCATTCAGGTGGAAGTAATGAAGAAAATCTAATGATAGCCAACTGAAGTACACATATAACCGCAAAAGGGGAGTTGAAAAGGGACTGCAGGATTTCTGCACTAATTCTCTCAATTATTTCTGCATCATATGTTTGCATATTGCAGTAAGATGCGTGCGTGCCACACATAATAACCAAGCCTGTTCCCTAAGTTTAAAGGTATGTCCCTTGCATTTGACCCAGCACACTAGTATTAAATAAATTTTGCTGATACTCAGAGATTCTGCTCCAATGAGACAGTATTTAATAATTTTTCACTGGATTAAATTACTGAGTTTAGTTCTACTGACAGAGCTATTGACTCTTTCCAAACACTTGCTTCTAAGTAAAAACCAATAAATAAAAAGTTCACCATTGAAACCAGATGTGATGAAGTAGATAACAAGAGAGTATCTCCTGAATACGATACAGAATGAATGGAAATATGCCAGGAAATAACAATACCAACTGGAAATTGGACCACGGTGCAATGAAGTTCCTGATGTTAATGATAATTCAACCAACGCAAGTTAGGTAAAATATTCCACAAGATTTTACATTATAAAACTAAGGAATTATTTGATCCACAATCCCAACCACCTGCTTTAAAATTTCATCTGGTTAACAATGAACTGAGACCAATAATTTGTTCTTGGCAAGAGTCAAATAATTTCCTGAGAGTTATTTAGTTCTAATTTGACAACCTCATGTGATGGAAAAATCACTTGTTTCTCTTGGCATTTTGTCCCAGCAGTTAATCACCTCCCTACTGAAAGTATTTGCCACATATTTAATTTGAATTTTGGCTCCAGCTTCTACTAACTTGCTTTGCTAAATTAAAAAGCCTTTTATTACTAAGTGTTTTAGACACAGTTAGCAAACCACCTCTCAATCATATCTATGATAAGCTAAGCGTATTCAGATGCATCTGAAACTGTATGTCATTTTCTTCTATCAAAAGCTCAGTTTTAGTGTTCTTTTCTTCACTCTTTCTATTTTCAATATGAAAAAGAATCAGCCACAGTTAAGTATTAGTTCTGCCAACTGCTTTACACTGAGGTAAAACAACCCCATAACATTATTTATTACTTTGGTCTACTCAATCAGATAGCTCAATTATTGTGTTGTCATTGTGGATGTTAATGCTGAACTAATTCAAAATTCCAAAGAAGTAGCCTCATTTAAAGACTTACAACTGATAACTTTCCTTAGTTTCAAATTTCTCTCCCCAAAATGTTTAGTGCCTCATTGAGCAATTGATTCTAAAATTTAAAAACTACATATGATCAGCAATTGGATTTTGGCTGGCATGAAATAAAACATTTTACAAAGGCTAAATTATGCTATATTTGCATTGCCATATATCAACCAAACTTGTCATGTCATCAAGAAAAACAAAGTCATTGGTGAAATGTCAGTTGCCTAGAAAAGCCTGCTACTCTTTCTTAACTACGTCCTTTTCCCTTAACTCTCTATTAATTCAGTCTCTTATTACACATACTATTATTTTGCCCATAACCGATACCAAATGAATCAATCATGAAGCTACCTCTCATTTGAAATATTGAGAAACATTGAGTCCTTCTGTCTTCTAGTGCCCTGGGATCTATCAAGCAAAAAAACCATGAGGCTGGAGATACCCTTACCCAAATCATTGAAGAATCATGGCTAGTAATTATCCATATATTTTAAGGCATGCATTCCTCAGATTTATCATCTTCAAGACAAGAAGACAGTAACACAGATATGGCACATATTTCTATACTGTTAAAAATGAGGGCCAGGCAATGATCCATGACCTTAAAGTCAAATTGAATAGAGTTTTCTGCCAATATTTATGGATTTATCTACCTCTTTCCAGAGCAAACTCCCTGGCTCACATTACCTGGTATTTGGGCCCAAGTGGCCTCTGGACCCATACACTGCCCCTGTGACCCCAAGTCATAATTTGTATTTCCACTGGGGGTGCAGAGGGACAGACAGTTCAAAACATCCAAATCAAATGTTTTATTCCAGTGTCACAGTGAAAGAAAGTTGTGTATTTCCTAGATGTGATCTGAAAATCTCTATTTCAGAGGGCAAAGTTTGCCTGGTTAGAGCTAAATGATGGTGTGAGTAGAAATAACTGAAACTGGCACAATTTTGTTTCCGCTGCCTGTTTGGAGTCATCTCTGAAGTAAACTAGGTTATTTCCTCCCCATCCAAACCACAGATATTTATTAGAAATATCTCCTTCAAATGTGGATAAAAAGATATAAGGAAGAGCTAGACAAGGAGATTATGCACAGCTCTGAAATTTCTTGTCTAAAGGATATTATATATATTCTCCTAAATAACACAATATTCACCAAGATGATGCAAGAAAAAAGAACACTTAAGACAACTAGAAAAAACAAAAATATCTTTCTTCGTCTACATAAACACCAGATCAAATGATTAATAAAGCACATATAACTCCAAACACTGCACATGCATACAAAAGATTTACTTTTGACCACCTTATTTAAATGCTTGTAATTTAAATTTAAAGTCATACTGAAGAAATACCCTAAATATATAAACATATTTGGTGCATGCATAATATTCTACACTGAAACCTTGTTTATACTGGAAAAAATGAGAAATTGTGTAACTCTCTGCAAAAAAATTATCAACTGAATGTCTTTCTATTGAACTAAAATTTGATGTTGATTAGAATAAGCACAGCCAAGGGGTAAGGAGCCCTATATACATGTGATTATTTTGTTTACTATTTTTTACTTTAAATACTCTTAAAAGTATCTCTGGTGAAAGACTCAATTTCTTTTAAACTGAGATGGAGAAGGAACTGTTCAGACAAACATTAACTAAGTGAAGACTTCTGTCTATAATCTGATGAAGGATTATGCAGACTACAGGGCAATTTTTATCATCATATCACGGAAGTGCTTCATGATTGTAGTATTTCCAGGATGCAAAATTATATCATAAATGGATATTACCTTCTTGTAAACTATATAATATGTATAGAAGACACTGAAAGAAAAAAAATGAAATGTTTCTGTAATGTTCATAATTATGTGCCAGACATCATTAATCTGGCTGCTTGACCTAGATTTGTTATACTGTATACACAGCAGCTGTGTTCATCTTCCTATGGAAAATGATGGAAAAGAAATTATACAATATGAAATCTGGGTCCAACAATAATTGTTGATTGTTCACTGCTCTCATTCATAGATATTCCCTATGAAAAGAAAAAAGAAATAGTTACCTCTTACAAATCTAGCTTTGCCAGAATTAAAAAAACAAAACAAAACAAAAAAACAACAAACAAACAAACAAAAAACCAAACAAAACCAACCAATCAACAAAAAAAAAAAACAAACAAAAACCAGACATAGGTGAAATTCATTGTCCATGGAAGCAAAAAAAGTAGTTTCTTTTCCTTGAACAACAATTTCTGCAACAGAGCAGGCTTCTAATAATTCTATGTTATTGATTCTGGTTTGTTGATTTACTTACAATATAAATGATTTAGTAGTTGGTTATTAAGCATGGCAAGGTGATGAAAAATGCACCCATGCTAGAAGTTTTATATTTTTATTAAACAATCATTAGATATATTCAGTGCTGTGCATGGAACCATGCAAAAGCAATTGTAGTAATGGTACATGTATTTAAATTGTACCCAGAAACAAAAGTTGAGAAGAGAACTCTCTATATAATCATATGTCTTAACACTAACCTGTGCTTACCAGCTGTATTGTTTATTTTGGAAAGAGCTGTAATTCACATAAGAAAGACTCATAGTCTATAAACTACCCTGACAGAAAAGTGCAAGAGTTTCTCAAAAAATTGTGCCATAATTAACAAAAAAGTTTATTTTTCTCCCAAGAGCTACTGCCCTATTGCTTTACCTGAGGCACCTTTTAATACAATCCTTATCTACATTGCCTGATAAATTTAACAGTAATAAGTACTACCTCCCACACTACATTCCAACAGAATATAAGAATGTCATATTAAAACACCTATTAACAGAACAGGTTTCGTTGTCTAAAACCCACTTCATTATATTAACATAAAACTATGCAAATATGTGTTCATATAAAACACATTATTAAAATACGCAAATGTAATGCAAATACAAAACTACTGATAGATGCCTTTCACACATTCTTAAAAAAAGTGTTCCACAAATTATATAATAAAAAAGTCAGCATTCAGGTTCAATGGGCAGACAGGATCCTCTTTCTGCCTGGCTGAACACAATGACTAAAGCAATAGGGGCAATGGTGGCAAGTTCCTAACTGGTGCAGCAGATGCATCTCCTCCATGACTACCCCACCTCTACTAGTGTCCTGGAATAATAGGTACGAGGCTCTGCAGGTGGAACTCGACAAAAACGAGGATGATGGTTCATCCAGCATGAAGGTGCCACCAAGGTTAAGACAGCCTATGCCCTGCATCAAAACTACTTCCATTAAGAAAAAGGAGGGGACATTGTCATAGGAGACTCCCTTCTGAAGGGAACAGAAGGTCTAATAAGCAGACTAGACCCACTTCTTATGGAGATCTGCGGTGTCCCTGGGGTCCGGTTTAAAGATGTGAAGAGAAAGTTTCCTATCCTGGTACAGCCCGTGGATTATTAACTATTATTTTTCAGGTAGGAAGCAATAAAGATGCAACAAGAAGGCTGCCCAGGGATGTCGTGAAGTGACCATCCCTGGAGGTATTTAAAAGATGTGTAGGTGTGGCACTCAGGGACATAGTTCAGTGATAGACTTGGCAGCGCTGGGTTAACAGTCGGACTCGATGAACTTAAAGGTCTTTTCCAACCTAAATGATTCTATGATTCTATGGAAATAAGCCAGTAATAGTAAAATTATCAATTGAAATTTTGACATCTCTTCTTCTTAAAATGATGTTATGCTTTTCGGAACAAAAGCATAACTACCCTATTTCTCACAAGAAAAAAAGAAAATCCAGGATTATGAACCCAAAAATTAAGAGCAATATCAAGTTTCAGTAAAAATTTACAAGGAACCACTTACAAGAGAAAGTCAGATATACGTACAAAAACATAAACATCTTCACCCCTCAGAGCTGCAAAACTGACATTTTCTTAACCAGATTTTATTCAGTATGAGCAATGAATGCTCAGCGGTTTAAAAATTACGTCATTCAGAATTAACTGTTTAAAGAGATTATCATAATATTGGTACAGTAAAAGTAACAGAAAAAAAGGAGTAAGAGTGAAAAAAACATAAACACTGGGCACTGACAGACACAAGACTGCAATAGCATTGTCACGATATAATCTATTTTTGGAAATTCTTCGTTTTTTCTCAGATGGGTGTTTTGTTTGTGTTCTGGGTTTTTTTATTCATTTATATAGATAGAACATAAGTCTACATGAAGAAAAGGCCAGTCTTTCAAGTACTGAATCAGGAGAGCTACTCATGGGATTAGAAGCAGATAGCAGATAAAAAGCCCACTTTTTTCGCCATGGTACAGAAAAGCAGGGTCTTTACTCCCTCCTTTAGTTATTCAACCAATATGAGTAAAAATTAGGTTGCTCCTTTAAAACAAATATTCATTTTTTGCTTCTCTCTTCAGGATAAAATCATACAGTGTTTTGGAGGGTACCACTCTAACAAGAGCACAAAAAATAATATATTTTAAGGAGCTATTAGTCTGGGAGCTATGAAAATCAAAGTGCTAGGGTAACACCTACTATATTCTTTGTTTTTTGAATGCTACTACTCCTTTTGATTTACATGACTCAGCTTTCATTGGTGGTTTAGAGGGATACAACATGGATTGAGTAGTCCTACCATAGAAGCTGATGCTGTCTGTGCTTCCTGTAAAGAATCCTTGTGCTGAAGCAGTGATTGGAAATGTATCATACCAGATCTTTGCAGGGAAGAAATTATAGAAACAGAGGAAGAGCTTTACATAATCCTCAAAAGATTCCTTGGGGATAGGAGAAGTCAGCTCCTCCTACGAAGTCGTCTCAGGTAACTGCTAACTGAGGGTTGTCTAATGCAAGCCAGATAATATTTTAACAGTAATATACAGCCAGGACAAAAAGATACTATATTAAAAAAAACATAAATTTGTTATGAGGAGAACATATTCTAAGAATTCAACATCTAAATGTCACAATAACTTATTTCAAAAAATAATTTATATGACATAATATATGACATAAAGCATCTAATAGATATATATTTAATCATTGTTTCTACCGATTAAGAAAGTTAGTTTGAATTTTCCCAGACCTGACTATTAATGTTGATGACATAACGACAGTAATAACGTGCAGTCATATCACAACATATTTCTGCAAGAGAGGATAGCTCACCATGTTGGTTCTCTGAAAATATTGCTGCATACTTCAACATAGGAAAGAATGTTTGTATTGATTATCAGCAAAAGGAAAGAAAACCCAAACCAAAAAATAAATTAAGAGTATTTTGAGTTCTTATGCTGCTAACTCACTAAGTGAACTGGTAAAAATCATCTGGGTTTTTTTTTCCTGAAAATAAACCTAAATCAGAAAACATTAAGGGTTATCTAACTTTTAATTAAAAAAAAATTTTTAAAAAGTGGAAAATACCCAGCAGATGGTACATCTGAGCTGAAGCTTCTGAGCTCAAGGAATCACAAAGCAGGAAGAAAATTTGTTTTCATAATATCTGTACTAGATAGAACTACTTAGATCAAGCTAAGTATCAGAAAAAAATCAGGAGATTATTCTAATTATCTATTCTCAAAAATCTATATTAAAGGAAGTAATATGGCTTTTCTGAGGCCATAGAACACAATTCAAAGAATAAAAAATAAATTACTGATAACAGTTTTCTGCATCTGAAGGAATAAATTTTGCCTGTCAAGTTTTAAAATACAGAAAAGTCCAACAAAAGCCACTCCTTAATTGGATTATCTGTTCTGAAATCAGTTCACGAACTGAAATTCACTTGTTTGGTGTTTAACACAGGAATATTACAGGCTTGTGTGAAGCAAAGGCCTCAACAGATAGATGTGAAGAGAACTAGAGGGACAATAACACCAAATATTTTAGGTGACTATGGCCATTCCTATGCTCTAGTACATTAAACTGATAACACTTTATAATGAAAGTGTACAAGGGAGATTACGGTAGAAATTGGTGATAATAAACACAACACTATTACATAGTTTCTCATTTGCTGCAGCAGACTTTTTATGTTCAATTATGCAATTATGATTCCTAAAGAAAATTGAGAGCCTCATTCCTTTGCTGTTGAGAGGTTTAAGTCTTACATAATCCAAAAAGATTATAATTATAAATTAGTTGCCTCTAGTCCTTTATATTTGACAGATACGACGTGATGAATAGTTCATACAAATTCAGATTTCAAAAATACATCATTTTGAAGATAACTCTGGAACAACTACTAGATGACAGACCATAAACGTGGATGTTACTATTGATATACTTTTAAGTACGTCACCACTAAGGTAGATTCATACATTTCGTATGAAGAAATGAAACCAATTTGATGGCTAGACACCACTATATATCTCAGAAACATTAGTATGAGATCACTTATCTTTGAAATACTTACAAAAATAATGAAAAAAAACACTGTATGAAATATTTTGCCTACTTTCATATAATTAAAAAAAAAAATAATGCCGATCAAGTGAAGCCTCTGCTCAGATGGATAGTAGTTATTTCCTGAAAGAATGCACTGTTAGTTGCAACGAATTCAAAATTGCTGTTTGAGTCCAACTTTTAATGGAATAAAATCAACTATTATTTTTGTTTGCTTTTAAATTCTGGTTATAAGCGAACCAGACACAAGAAAAACCTCTTACAGAGTGAACACTTTGCTCTATTTCCTTCATAAATTTTCAGTATTGGAATTAATAGCCCTAGAAAACTGGAGAAGCAGAAACTATGAAGCCCTCATGTTACTGTAGCATTTTGCTTGCTAATATGGCAGCATTTACAAAAGGATATTAAAAAGAAAATATGGACACTTTTATTGTTCTCCTTGAGGCAGAAAATACAGCAGTGAAGAGGTTCACTACTAAATACTTTACCACTGTCCAGCTGCCTTGCAGTCAATTATGTTCAGTTAATGTGCATCTTAATGAAGATCTTGACATACAGTTATAATCACAAACTGTCCACTCCAATGTCAGTCTTCAGTTCATGATTGGTACTTTGTTGGCATAATATAATAAACACTTTCTAATTACGTTTCAGTTCATTAAAATTAAAACAGACTTCAATAAAAGCAACTTGCAACGTTATTTATTTTACTAAAGATATAATCCTATTTATTTTAGAGAAGAAGATTCAAGAAGCAATATAAAAATGAAAAATGCACAAACAAAAACTATTAATATTGTGCCTGGTCAGTACTGAGGATCACTTTCATTTGGTTATTAAAGTTATTATGCAAATATTCCCCACAGCATATCAACACACTCCATCAATGTTGTGTTTTTGAAGTAAAGATATATGAAAAAAAAGATTACCCCCAAAACACAAAGGTATTTCTGCAGCAAATTTCTCTTTGACTCATGCATGGAGGTTGCTACGCATGAAAAATAGACAATCACAGATCTAGGAAGATGATTCAGGAAATGAGAATACTGTGAAATGACAGAAAATAAGGTATTTAGCAAAGCATGCTCTATTGTTTCTAATGCAGATTTTCAATCAGAATATACCCTCTAAGTTACTTGTGATATCATGAGAACATCTGTTTTGCAGGTTTGGGCAGAGTACTAACTTATATCAACACATCCCTGTGTCAGTCACAGGGATGAAGGGGACATCAGCTTTTCTGAAAATAAAAATGCCACAGGAACAGAAACACTCCTCAGGAAGTATCATTGACTACTACAGTTTGAATACAGACTGTGCACCATGCAATTAGCTCGACTTTTTTTGCCCCTTTTTAGGTGAAGGTCATTCCATTAGTTTCACACTGGCAGAAAATAAAAGAATACATTTTTCAAGGCATTAGGAATAATAGGTAAGCTTTGGGGACAGAAATGGGACAAGAGGCTGGTCCTCAGCCTCACTGCTTTATGAAGGTACAACTGAGACTTCAGCAGATTGCTACTTTACAATGTTACTGATAGGAGAAAAAAAAAAACAAAACAGCCTGTAATCAGGAAATGATTGTGGTATAAGGAAATCATATTTCAAAATATCCTTCCAATGAAAGACATGTCTAGTTACCACAATAGGAATAAGAATATTGTTGCTCTGAGAAGAATATGTGAATTTTATGTGAGCATTTTTGTGGCAGAAAACTGCTATTTATTACATGCATTATGCAGTTCTCTAATTGTATCTATTATCACAGACCTCTTGTGTTAAATCTTTCCTAGTTTCCTCATAAATATGTTCTAATACAGTAGATCGTAATTTTTACAGGAGTGCAGGGAATAATACTGCAAGAGAAACACTTCCAATATTCATAAGAAGACATTATCAAAGTGCCAGAATTAACAAATAACCTATCCAATTTTGACTATTTAATATCTAGGGGGAAAAAAGAAAATCAGGAAACCATTAATTCTCTCAAACTACTAAGTAAAACAGCTATGAAATTCTTCACACCTCATCCTCACCTGACCCTAAGTGATGAGATGAAATAAGAGCTTCCTTAGACTCTTTGCAGCCTGGATATGCGCACAACAATTGTATTATCACTATAGAATTCTAGTCAGTTAAGATTGATCTGAGTAGGCAAAACATAAAAATGCACAAGAATTCAGGTAGTTGGAGAATTTAGAAAAGTTGGTCTTACCTACTCAGCTCCTTTCCGGCTTTAAAGAACAAAGTCACAGCAAGATGTGGTCACAAACTTAAAAACCTATTCTCCAATTGAGTGTGACTCAATTGTGAGAGAGTTAATCATCTGAAATACAAGGAAAGCCTCAATAACAAAAATGCATTTTTTAAAAACTGCACAAAAGATTGCAAATGTGTCCTCTGATAGCATTTTCTGCTTGTATTTTTTGTTGTATTCATTAAAAAAAAAGGTTGGTTTACATATGTATCCAAAAAAATATCATTCTTCCTTTAGACATATCTCCTCAATGCCTGTAAGTGCTGCAAAGGTCTTAATCTAACGGGAAATTGATTTTTTCTTTAACCTTTGTATTACCTCTATGTTAATTTTCTCCTTCCCTTTCTTCTATAAGAAGAAATGGATAAATTTCCTTCACCTAATGACAGAAACATTAAAACGGGTTTGATTCACCTTTCAATGCCGAGTCATTGAAAGGTAAATGAAACTGAAGAAAGGAGATTTTTCCCTTCTGCTGATACTTTGTTTTGTACTATGTTCTCCAAATCTGGCCTACTCAAGCAAGCAGCAGCTGCCACTTCCCCTTACCATTATATAGGGAATACTTATTTTTGTTTTTTCATTGCAAGTTCAGAATGAAACAAGTCTCAAACACATGCTAACATTTAAATGATTCAACATTTTGTAAACGTCATACTTCTATTGCTCTGCAACAAGGATTAGTAAAAATGTGGTAGTCCTCTCATTCAGAAACTAAAAAATGTTCATTCAAAGGTTTCCTGGCATAAACAGAATACCAAGAAAGAAATAATGATAGTGGTTAAGCCCTCTCTGCAAAATAAAGGTCTCTTCACAGTGAAATATCTCAGTGTGAAGCTCTACTATGGATCAGTACACCATAGTAGTGAAAGCTATAAGGTATTCAAGGAGCCTCAACTAAGAGGAGAGTAACAATTACCCATGCTCTGCCACAATTACACAACTTTCAACCTGAGGTAGGAAATTCATGAAGGAAACACTGATTTTAGTGGGAAGCAACAGCCTAAAGTATTGTAAGTATTTATCAAGAATCCTCCAGCAAGCTGTATCCAATTTCAGTTTGTAATAGACATCAGATATTTTGCTCCTTGTTTTAGCACACAAACCTGCAGGCGCACACACACGCAGACACAAACTCATACTTTCTTTCATTAGGAAAGAAAATTTAAAAAAATATTTTAAACAATTTAAGAATAAGCTGTAGGTTCACTGAGAAAACCTTGTGAAGAGAAGAAAAAAACAATAATAAAGCTAAACACTTTAAAAGGTTACAAGCTTGTGAAAACAGTAAGGGCACCTTTATAGCTTTATAAGGTACTACATATAACCAATGAGAATACAAAAATGATACAGTGACATAAAACCTTGGCCACTGTAAGCTGCCTTCATGTATTGCACAGACAGGCTGTGTGCCTGAAGCTGCAGCAGCACCACTGACCTCAGGAACATTCTCCAAACCAAGGCTCAGCAGGACTAGGAAGTCATTCAGCAGATCTACTGAATAACCAAAGCCATGATTACACATGTTGTTCATCCTGCAGTGAACAACAGTGATGTAGCATTTCTGGTCCATAATTATGAAAAACACCAAAACCATGAAAAATTTTTCAATAAACTTCTAAATTGATGAAAATCCAAACCTATGCAGAAAAATAATCTGTTTTCCAACCATGTGACACACACAAAACACCTGAGGAGAGCCCACCTTTCTCAGTGTTCTCCTGATCTTCCACATAGTACCAGCTAGGAAACAATTACCTCCTTATTCCCAGCTTTGCTAGCCATATACAATGGAATTGTAGCACTGTTTCCTATTGTACAGGGGCTAACCTATGAAAAAATTTAGTGAGTGACCCTAGTCTATGCCATACTGTAGGATTTACCAGCAGAGAAATAGTGTGAATCAGTTGGGCTCTGAAAACTTTCTTTATAGTAAGAAGAGAGTGTAAATTTAAAAAAAAAAAAAAAAGAGTGGCATATTTTTAAACTGAAATAAATAATATAAAAAGTTCTTGTGTAGCAACTTTCATGCTTAGCTGTGTCTCTAGATCACCACTTAAAGAAGACTCTAATATGCAGTGCAACTCCATAGCATCACTTTATCAACCTACATTGAAATATATCTCAATTCATGCTTTAGTAATTCCATTATTTTAGAATTTATCTCCTGATTTAAACAGAGATATTCCAATAAAAAATTGTTGCATTTTTTAAATTATTATGTAATGTGCATATTACAAAAATATGTCAGGCATCTTCTGCATTGCTAAACTGTAACAAATTCTGTTACTAGAAAGTGGGCACCCAGAACACAGTATGTCCAAACCTGTCATTAAGAAGGTAATTCTAGGTTTCTGAGGTTACTTAAGAAAGGGTTTTTTTCAAAGTCAAATGCAATGTGATTTTCAACTGCTTCAATTTACTAAGCAATAGACAAAACCAAACCTCTGTCATGTAAGTCAATAAACAGCCAAAATAAAATTATTTTTGATCACACTTGATCTAAACAGCATTCCTTCAGAAAACCTGTCATGAAAAATGTCTATCCTCTTTGTAAATCTGAGATAATAAAATGTCTCTTTACTTTCTTTTCTTTTCAAACAAAACAAGCAGTTAGGAAACATGGGTATTTGAGGACTATCCTAATTCTGTCGACCAAATGCTTGTAAAGTTTTCAAGCGATTTTAATTCCAAGTTGTTGTTTTTCTGAGCTCAAAAGCATTACTTTCTCTGGAAAACTACTGCCACTGAAAGCAGAAAACTGTCACCGTGAACCTGTTCTCAAAATAAGATGCCGATAGGGCCCTACTAACTATAGAATATTGTGGGCATCCTGCAAGCTTTAATGAGTGCAATAAACATAGAAGCACAAACAGGCAATTAACCTCATTTTCTTTGCAAACAATGTCCAGAGAACACTCTTTGTGCTATCACTTACCATATAAAAACCAAGAAAGTGCTGATGGGTTTTTAAGATACAAACAGGCTTATCTGTCAGGAGCATTACTTTGAAATATCACATGCTGCTCTACAACCTGGAGAAGTCGGCCCATGTGAATCTCATGAAGTTGAACAAGGTCAAGTGCAAGGTGCTGCACCTGGCTGGGGGCAACCTCTGGTATCAATATGGGCTGGAGGAAGGTAGGATTCAGAGTAGCCCTGCTGAGAAGGACTTAGGAGTGCTGGGGTTTGAAAACCTGGACATGACCTGGCAATGTACACTCACAGCCCAGAAAGCCAATATTACCCTGGGCTGCATCAAAAGAAACATGGCCACCAGGTCAAGGGAGGTGATTCTGCCCCTCTACTCAGCTCTCACAATATCCTACCTGGAATACTGCATCTAATTCTGGAGACCTCAGTACAGGAAAAACATGGACTTGCTGGACTGAATCCACAGAAGTATCTCTGGAGGTAGAAGACTGGATATAGAACTTAGTGCCATGGTCTGGTTGACAAGGTGGCGTTGGGTCATAGGTTGGACTCGATGATCTCAGAGGTCTTTTCCAACATAATTGATTCTGTGATCCTGCAAATGGTCAAACAGTGGAACAGGGACACAGAGACACTGTGGGATCTCTATGCTTGGAGTTATTCAAATCTGGCCCAGAGAAAGTTGATCTAACTTCATTGGTTTTGTACTAGTAGCTCTAGATGGCATATGGAGTTTCCTTCCAACCTACACAATTCTTTGATTCTAAGACCATTTTTGGTTTTACAGTGTTCAACATTACCTCAGTAGCCAGGCATTAGTTTTAACTAAACATTTTAACTAAACAACTATTTTTTAATACCATTTTCCCAGATGGAAAGATCAGTCAAAAAAAAAAGACACAATGCTCTGAAAAACCCTAAGTATCTCTCATAACACAGTAATGAAACTGTTTAATTGTATCTTAATATTAAACCAGAATAGATTATTTTAATGCATAAAGTCAGCACTGCAAGTAGATATACAAAATACAATACTGCTTATAATCTCAAACAACTATAAAAAGGCAATATATAAAAAACTTGCAAGTCATATAACAAAGAAAAGCTGCCTAGTATCCAAATGTTATGTTCGTAGATGCCAAAACCACCTTATGGACTCCCTGATACTACTGCTGTTTCACAGCTGAATTGTGCAACTATACAAACTCTTTCTTAACAAATCTTTTTTTTGTCTCTTGTTGCTAATTTTGTTTTTAAAATTATTCTTCTGTTAAAATTAATGTGAATGTCCATGTACTTTATCAGATTGTTTGCAGTAAGCTCAAAAGAACAAAGCCTTTTTCTTTCATATGATATATCATATAGAAGAAGTGAAAACTTCTTCACAGAAAACTCTTACAGTGACTCAGTAGAGAGCTTAAAGAACAATAGGTGGATTTGTTTACATTTATTTGCAATATCTGGCCCTTCTGATAAAAAACTTGGAAGAAAGACAAGAATTAATAACAAAAGCGCAGAACTCCAAGACGCCTGTCTAAATTCAATAATCCTGAGTGACCAAGCAAATGTTTTAGACAGTTTTGGCAGAACTAACTAGTCATGAAATAAAGTTTTGATATATATTTATATAATTAAAAAATGTTTGATACAAGAATACATTTAAATACACAGAACAAGAATAAACTAGGTACCAGGTCAGGAATTTGGTGCCCAAATGTACATGTCAAAAGGCTCTACATGCCTCAGAGTCTTATTTTTCAATGTAATGCTCTCTAGGCACCTATCACACCTATCATTATCTCATAAGCTGTGGACATCTAGAGTTTTCTCTCTTGTTTCTCCTGCTGCTTCAGTCAGAATGTTTCTATCCTTAAATTAATTCCTCCAGAGACTACATCTGCTGCAACATGAATTGAAGCCAGCCCTTCCCACAGCCCAGGTGAAAACCTTAGTCAGCAGACACCAACTCATGCTGCTTCTCACCCCTTTTTGCTCCACAAATTGGCAGTTCTTGGCTGCACAAAGGAAAAACTGAATTTGCAGAGCTGCACAGGTGCTGGGACTTTCCACCACAGTGTACACGACAGCGAGGTGCCAGTCTCCATCCTCAGAGCTGCAACTGAACCCCCTCAAGGTGAGAAAGAAGCTGAGACCAGTAAAAGCCATAATCTCTGAGACAGAAAAAGTAGGTGCCATCCATCCTCTCACATTAACATACACCAATATCACCTCTTCTCCCAGAGCAACAATAAGAATTAATCAGGGTTTCAGAAGAAGTACTGTTGTACCTATCAGGTTGCAGATGGCAAATGGAGGAAAGCGCCATCCTGAACATACTGTGATAATCTGAAAACGTAGTTTGATCTCCAGGGAGAAGAGGGGTTTCAAACAAACCAGCTGTGCTTATCATTTTCTATGGGCCTCTTGCAAATAGCCCATGCATGCTAGGCAGGCAATTATTCATTTCCTTTAGATCACATTCCAAGGCACCTATTTTTCCCCAAAAACATACAAGGAGTCAAGAAATTGTAATGTAGGTTTCTGTATTTAGCTACCAAAACCACTTCCTGTACCTTGAAATTGGTATTCACTAATAGTCAACTGTGAATTTTACTTTTTTTTTTTAGATTTATCTGGCAACTGTAATGTCCAAAATCTGTTGCAAGCTCTTCTTCATGAACTAGCTACAGATTTCACAAGTATATTTTGTCTACATCATCTGTTCAGTCATGAACTGTCACAAAATAGTATTGTTACCCTGCTTTCAAAAAGGAAATGTGACTTATTTTTTTCCAAATGATAATAAAGGTACTAGAAAAAAAGAAAGTTCTTTGCCTATGCCAAATAATGAAAACACAGAACATGTATTACTAAAAGCACAAAACAACGTAGGACAATAATTTATTTTTTAGAAACTGCAACTTATACACTCGGTAGATGTCTCAGTAGGGCACTATAAAATCATAACAACAGACATCCCATAATAATCTTTAACAACACAGTGCAAATGTAGAAAACATCACCACATAATTCCACAAGAAGAGGCTTTTAGTGGGGAGAACTGGCTACACAGGCAGGAGTCAGATAACCCAGATTCAACCCAGCTCCTCTACTGACTCTGAGCTTATCTACCCAGGGAAAACAACCTATAATAGCTTCTCCTGCAGACACTCTTATTCCATTAGTCCTAAAATTTCTATGTTCAGGTAATTTAGTTCACTTTAGAATTTAACTGAAGACAGCACAGAATACTTACCATGTTTAAATTTCATATGCCAGCTTATTTTGCAACAGGTTCAGTGTGTAAACAAGACTTGATTATAAGGCTCAAAATCAGTGTATCACTTGATTTATTTAAAAGTGTAGATGACAATAATTTATGTTATATAAATCAGAACACTATTTTGAATCTGCAAATATTCAAGAACTACATCTAGATACTCAAATAATGTTACACATAACTAACAGAGACATGTAATTGGCAATTTTTTTCCAAACTGTTTAATGATTATGTGAAACACTATTTTCTGACTTCTACTCCTCAACAACTCTAAGAAACATTAGCTAGTTCTAGATACAGAAAAATTTAAAGAGCTATTTATTGAAAAAGAAGGCAGAAAATTGGCTTCTCTATGGGAGAGTTACAGAAGCTTCCACTATTTATGTATATTTTTTTTTGGTTAAATTTCATGAAGTCAATAAATACACTCGATTTAGAAACTATTTTAATTCAAAATGCACTTTTTCTATTTTATGAAGCATCTTTGAACTGTAATTTAAGTTTAAAACATTTCATAAGTGAATATAAAAAGGTTTGTGCTACATCTATGTAATACATGGAAAAGAAAACATGCAATTATGCCTTATTCTTGATCAAAATATAATTTTACCTCATAAAGGTGCTTCGTTTCCATCTGACTTAAATGTCTTAAAGCTACAGGTATTCTTACTACTTATTTCTGTTTGTTTGATTCCTTGGAGGATTTTGAATCTGTTAAGTCAGAGAGATTAAATAAAAGCCCTACTGGCTTTGGCTGGGTCAGAGTTAAATTTCTTCACAGTAGCTATGGGGTTATGTTTTAGATTTGTGATGGACAGTGCTGATAACACAGGGATGATTTAGCTATTGCTGAGCAGTGCTTGCACAGCACCAAGGCCTTTTCTGCCTCTCAGACTGCCCTGCCAGCAAGGAGGCTGGGGGAGGACAAAAAGTTGGGAGGGAACACAGCCAGGACAGCTGACCCCAACTGACCAAATGGATACTCCATACCATATGGCTTTTGTGTTCATCAATAAAAGCTGGGGGAAGAAGGAGGAAGGTGGGGGACATTTGGACTTACAGTCCTTGTTTCCTCAAATAACCATAATCATGTGATGGAACCCTGCCTCTATGTCAGATGGCTCTGAGAAGCATGATATGATTAAGCATTGCAGTGTGCTAATTTACATTATTTTTAAAATTCTTCATATATCGTCTTGTAATACCAAGAGTTTCTCAAACTTTCTTTCTCTTTTCAATAAAAACTTGTGTTTTACACAAATCAGCAAGTTTAGGTCTGTCTCAGTATATAAATGTGTTTTGCCTTTACATCACATAAAGTTTCAATGTGGGATATTAGAAGAAAGAGGAATGAAGACAATTTTAGGAAACTGACTACTGTAAGGATTTCAAACATTTGACAATTAATACCAACTCAATTTCTATTTTATCTAAAATACATGTAAAATTTGGTCTTTCAAGTGAGTGAACAACCTAATTACACTCGTGGACTGTTTCCAGGAAGCTACCTTCTCCCTCTTCCCTTAACACTATCTTACAGATGTATTAAAAATTAAGTTGTCATAATAGTCTTTCCCTTATCCACCAAAATTAGACTGATCATTGTTACCACTTACTGAGAAAAAAACACATCTGATTTAGCAATAGCAATATTCACATGTTCAAGTTTGCCCTCACTGAAATAAAGTTTGTGGCCATCCCCTCTCACATGCAAAGTTTGGGGATTTTTTTGTTTTTTTTCAATCCTAAACAAAGATGCCGATTTAATGTCATTTTATTGCTAGGTAAGGCTAATAGCCATACGTATGGCTTTTCAGAACTGCAATCTTAGTTCTTCCTTCAAAAGAGGAGGAGGAGGATAAGCAGGAGGAAGAAGAAGCTGTAATTCTGTAGCAGTCTAACACTCCTGGTTCCAACATTATTTCACTTGTTTTCATGCTACCAGATCTTCTTTTCATTCACTGACTATTTTACTGGCACTGTCGTTAGACCAGGCTATCAAGGCTTTAGACAGTCCCTTCAAACAGTGATGAATGTTCCTGGTATTCCGTATGTTTTGTGACATTTGAGACTCCCAAGTACTACATTTAATCAGTGCAATATGCTTCAATGGTTCTCATCATCACACAATCTCTAAGTCAAAATAACAAAACAACCTCCCCCCAAATCCTTTTAAATGTGATACTTTACCACAGTTGCCAGCATAAATTTTCCGTTAGTGACAGCTCAGTTTTTCTTCCAAATCCACACATGTACCACTATAAAATATTCATTCTATTTATAGAACACATAGAATTATGCAGTGAGTTATAGTATGTGAACACTCATAGCCAGATTTAAAACATGTCAATGGATTGCACTGAGATGTGTGGAATACTCCTAAGAAACTTTTTTTTTTTGTTATCCGAAGACAGTATATTTTCAGTAATTTAATAAAATGTCATTGAATTAGTTGCTCAGAAGAAATATTTGAGTCTTACTCAAATACTTACTATTCATGACAAAAGACTACTTGCTTAATCCATGAACAACTCATATAAATTTCAATTCCAAATATAGAATAATTAGGTCCATTTTTTTCCAAATCACTTATTGGAACTTGAGGACATGATTTAACGGTAAACATTGTGGTGGTGCTGGGTTGACAGTTGGACCCAATGATCTTAAAGGTCTTTTCCAACCTTAATGATTCTATGATTGCTGATTATTCAGTACACCTCCAATATTATAGGCTGTCCTATTTTATTTTTGTTCTTTATGTATATATATTATATGAAAATCTCAGCAAATAGTAGTTCTGCTTACATAAAGTCTTATTTGCTTGAATCAGCATGTTAGATAAAAGTTAGGTGTTGCTCTTCAGAAAATATTTAATGCTGAGTTTCTTTTAACTTTCAAAAGATCAATATAAAACCCCCAAACCCTTCAGAAGTTATTAAAAAAAATCATAATACTTCAACATTCTTATGGTTTTGGACCTTCTACAAAAAAAATGGGAACCAGCACAGATCCTAGAGCACTCTATGATATAAAACCTGCTTCCCTACCTATTGTCACATTTGGAATTCTCAATCCATTAAATTAGGCATTTCCTGATACTCAAGGCAAGAATAAGACCATAGGAAACTGAAACAACAACACTCAATCACTTGGTGTTGTAACTACCAATTTCCATGAAAGTAAGAAAAAGAAAAAAAGAAAAAGAAAAAAGGCAGCATGGAATTTGTAGTCTATCTTAGTGCACATGCATATTCATTGAGGTACTGACTGCTCAAATGAAAATAAGGTAAAACAAGGATCCCTTCCTTCATGCTTAGCAAAAAAATGCAGGTACACAAGTAGAAACACAAGAGAAATAAAATAATTTAGCATCAATATGAAATAAAGAGAAATGGTTGCATTAACAAAAATAAAAATAATATAAAATCCTTATTCATTTCCTCTCCAAATGCAGCATTTCATCATTGGAAATTCTCCTCCATATTCTAAAAAGAGATGGAATTACTGTGATTTCTTATTCTAACTGGAAATGTGCTCTAATCTTTTGTGTGAGCCTTTTTCCAGAAAAGAATGATGGTCCAATATATGCAAAATTTTTCAAACAAATATATTTATAAAGTTTAAAGCCAGTAACAAGACTACTTCCATCAGTATTGTTGGCAGCTGGTCTGTCTGTCCAGTGTTTCCTTTCTCTGCACAAGGCTGCCAAGAGTACTGATACAGAGCAGAGCTCCTAAGGTTTCTGGCTCACTAAAGAAGAAGAGCAGCCAGACCTGCAACAAGACTGTTTGCCTCCACGGCAAACACATGTCGAACTAAGTCACAGCTGACTCTGTTCCTGAATCACCTACCTGCATATTTAGCCAGCTCTTTTAGGCAACCAGCCCTTAGTCAACAACGTGGACACTTACACTGCTCCCAGGCACCAAGACTTCTAGACAGCCTAGAAGCAGCTATGGCAGCCATTCAGACTGGCACAAAGATTTCTCTTTTCTGTTTCTAGCATAACCTGAGGCGGTAAGAAAACAAAAGGTTAACATGGACATGAAACCACATCCAGTATTCCAGCAACACTCAATAGAATAGTTTACAAAAATAAAACGGGGGGGGAGGGCAGGGGGGGCAGGGGAGGCAGGGGAGGGAGAGAAGAGGACGGGACAACAAAAAAAACCAATACCCAAACCAACCCAGTGGAAAAAAACCCTATAAAACAAACAAAAACTGAAAATACCCAGCTAATATATTGTATAGAAACTAGAAATTAAAAGATAGAATATTATATATCATAATCAACCTCTACAAATTTTTGTGCATCTTGTTCCCCCAATGTGATCCAACCTCAACCGATACAGGTAGAAACAATTTTTCTGGCTTCAGAAACCACAGGAGGGCACATGCCATCTGCCTCGGAACAAAATATCTCCTAAATATCCCATAAAACCTTCCTAAACATTCCACACACACTATTTTGTAAATATCAGGCACTCTCAAAGTGAAGGTAAGACCAAGTTTTCAAACTGAAACAGGAACTATGGCTGTTTTACATGCCTTGGACAAGCCCAAAGATTCAAACGTACACCTTTGTGACTGTCATACCAACTGGCAGGAACTCTCCTTCCAAAACTTCATTATGCTCTTGAAATGTAGGTTTAAAACTTTCTTGTTAGGATGTCCTCTCTCTCTTTTGCTAATGTAAAACAGCGCTCAACAGAAATACTTACTGCTGCCTCTCAAAACATCAGATGAATTAGTCAACTTCAGAGCAAATTATTTCAGCACGTATTTGAGTCTGTTTCAGACCTGCCACATATGTGAAATTATGGAGGATTTTTCCACGTGTCTCAGCGATACTTTTCCTTCTTTCACTAAAGTACCCAATAAGAGTAGATAGGATGCCAATTTGCTGTAACCACAGCATGTTGCACAGAGTAACATCATCCTGCCTCCTTCAACTCTTCTCTCCTCTGCTCAGACCTTAGACTGTAACCTCTTTGGGACAGGAGTTCTTTCGTTTTGTTCTATTTTTGTGCAGCACAAAGAAATTTGAGTCCAAGTCTGGGCGCTACGAATATGGCATTACAAAGATTCGGGAATAACATCTATTGTGTGAGTTTGAGCTGATGTATGATTTTATAGAAATATATTAATATTCAGGCCACGCAGCCGTGCTGCCTGGCAGTCGCTATAGCAGAAGGAATTCTACCTGAAAGCCAATGTGGTTTCAGAGCCAACAGGAGTACCACAGACATGGTATTTGTTCTCAGAAAACTGCAAGAGAAGTGTAGGGAACAGAACAAAGGTCTCTATGTAACCTTTGTTGATCTCACCAAGACTTTCGATACTGTGAGCAGAAAAGGTCTATGGCAGATTTTGGAACGTTTAGGTTGTCCCCCCAAGTTCGTTAAAATTATCATCTCACTCCATGTGGATCAGCACGGACAAGTCAGATATGGCAACACACTTTCTGAGCCCTTTCTAATAAAGAATGGTGTGAAACAAGGCTGTGTTCTTGCACCAACCCTATTCACAGTCTTTTTCAGCATGATGCTCCAAAGGGCCACGGCAGACCTCGATGATCAGGACGGTATCTACATTCGATACCGTACTGATGGGAGCCTATTCAACCTAAGGCGACTGAAGGGTCACACTAAGACCTTCAACCATCTTGTCCAGGAACTGCTCTATGCTGATGACGCCACCCTTGTTGCCCACACAGAAGCAGCCCTGCAGCATTTAACATCCTGCTTTGCAGATGCTGTTGAGCTTTTTGGACTGGAAGTCAGCTTAAAGAAGACAGAAGTTCTCTATCAACCGGCACCTCAGGACGTCTTCCATCATCCCCCTATCACCATTGGTAAATCAGAGCTCAAATCAGTTCAGCAGTTTAATTACCATCATCTCCTTGGATGGTAAGATTGACAAAGAGATAGACAACAGGTTAGCAAAGGCATATAGTGCTTTTGGAAAACTCCATAAAAGAGTTTGGCGAAATAAACACTTGAAGAAAAGTACCAAGATCAGTGTTTACAGAGCCATAGTGCTGTCTACTCTTTTATACGGATCCGAATCATGGGTCATTTACCGCCACTACCTGCGACTCTTAGAACGCTTCCATCAATGCTGCCTCCGTACAATCCTAAACATCCACTGGTCAGATTATGTGACCAATACGTCTGTTCTAGAACAGGCAGCAGTGTTACGAGTATTGAGGCCCTGTTGCTGAGAACGCAGCTGTGCTGGGCAGGGCACATCTCCAGGATGAAGGACCACCGCCTCCCTAAGATCGTGCTCTATGGTGAACTTGCCACTGGCTGCCGCAAGAGAGGGAGCCCCGAAGAGAAGATACAAGGACTCCCTGAAACAACATCTCAGCCTTGGCCATATTGATCAACATAACTGGTCTACTCTGGCCTCCAGTCGGGAGGCCTGGAGACACATTATCTATAACGCTGCTGCTTCTTTTGAGAACGCATGCAGGATCACTCTCAAGGAGAAAAGACAACACAGAAATAATCATGTCTTGCCGATACCGCCTAAGGAGTCTTTCTGCTGTGCCTTTTGCAACTGGACTTGCCTATCTCGCATTGGCCTTTTTAGCCACCAGCGCGCTTGTAGCAAATGTGGGTAGAGCCCTTCCCAAATCTTCATTCGCGAAGCCTAGCCATGATGGTGATGATATTAATATTCAGCTGAAGCATGATGTTATAGAAATATGTATTAATATACATACATTTCCTACTAGAGCAACAATAATTTTACTGTTCAGAAGAAAACATCCAGTAGAGTTTGTTTTATTTCATTTATTAGATTAGATTTATTAGGATCTATTAGATTACTATTAATTTATCTATGCAATAAACACGTCCATGCACATAGCAACACTATACTTGGCAGACTTGAAAACAGTAATCATTTGTCTTTAAATACAACTTTTAAAGGACTTTTTCCAGGGGAAATATATTATCTGAATGAGCAAAAACAAAAAAGAATACAAACTCTGATAATCTTTGGATGATACTGTCAAAATTACTGAAGAACATTGTATTAAGCAGTAAATAAACCTGGGCAACATAAGGAAATTAAAACCAGAGAAATAAAATAGAATACAGCTGGAAGGCTGATTTACAAGTGATTTTGTCTTACAAAGCAACCACAATACTGCAAAAAAACACTAGAGGTGCTAGTAAACAGTGAGTGCAGCAGAGCTGTAGAACAGAATATAGCAATCAAAAAGCTAACCACTCCTAAGAGTATCCCATTATACACCTCCAATGGGATAGCCTGTCTGCGGCATAATAACCAGTGTAATTTAATCTAAACCATGGCAGTAAGTTTGGGTACCTGACCTCCATTAAAAAAAAAAAAAAAGGAAAAAAGAGAGAGAGAAACTGGAGCTATCAAAATAATGAAAGAGTTGAAGGGACTGAGTTTTGTGTAAAGGTCAGGAGAGATAAAAGGCAGTAGAAGGTAATGTGGCATCACTGAGAAAGGACTAAACTAACATGGTAGCTTCACCGGTAATCCAGTGTGCAACCTTATACATATTTCCCTCCTCCTCCTTCTCTGCCTTCCTTTTCTTCTACTCTTTTTGGCAATTTGAATATCTGCACAGATGTGAACAGACACTGAACTCATTCTGACTGCACTGCACAACAGTTGAATGGGAATCATCTCCAACCAAAACGAGATTTAATGACGCTGTGCTGGGGTGTTCAAGCCAACAATGCATGCTGACATCGTCTCTCTTTATTTACAGTCTCTCTGTCCCAACCAGATCATAATGTTTGGTTTTGTAATGTAAATAAAAATATTTTAGACATCAACAAAATGACAGCCAAAAAAAATAAAAATATCAAAATACCCACACATAGTGATCTTCATCTGTCTGTATAGAGGGAGTGTAGCCAAAGACGCATAACATGTGACAATGTTATAGTATCAATTGATATCTTTGGGACAGGCCTAAAGCAGAACCCCAATTTGCAGTTTGGAAAATGATCCAATGGGGAATATATTTTCAGATTAGTACCGTCTGTGCCTTCACTTATTTTGGACACTCCAGTATCCAGCTATAACAGTCCCTGAGACATTACAGCTCCTGTAGACAGAATCAGGCAGTGCTGATACTACTAAACTGAAAAACATAATGTGAGAGCTAATGCAAGGGGAAGTCCAGGCTTCAAAACTTTTAGGTTCAGATAAATATTTTTGAGCCTGGTGAAATCCAAGGTGCCTGCTGCTGTAGCTATACTTTTATCAGTACCAGCTGACTTAAATTAGTTTGAGCATAAGATCTGAAAGGCCTTAGTATCTCATCTGTATCATGATCTGGGCAAGGGGATCAAGTGCTCCCTCAGTCAGTTTGAAGATGACACCAAGTTGGGGAGGAGTGTTCATCTGCTGAAGGCTTTGAAGAGGGATCTGGACAGGCTGGATCAATGGACCAAGGCAAATGGTATGAGGTTCAACAAGGCCGAGTGCCAGAACCTGCACCTGGGTTACAACAACTCCATGGCTAGGGGAAGACTGACTGGAAAGCGACCCAATGGAAACAGATTTGGGGGTGTGGGTCAACAGCCAGATGAACATGAGCCAGCAGTGTGCCCAGGTGGCCAAGAAGGCCAGTGGCATCCTGGCTTGTATCAAGAATGGTGTGGCCAGCAGGACCAGGGCAGTGATCGTCCCCCTGTACTGAGCACCGGTGAGGCCACACCTCAAATCCTGCATTCAGTTTTGGGCCCTTCACTACAAGAAGGACATTGAGGTGCTGGAGTGTGTCCAGAGACGGCCAATGGATCTGGTGAAGGGTCTGGAGCACAAGTCTGATGAGGAAGAGCTGAGGGAGCTGGGGTCGTCTAGCCTGGAGAAGAGGAGGCTCAGGGGAGACCTCATCACTCTCTACAACTACCTGAAAGGAGGTTGTAGCCAGGTGGGGATCGATCTCTTCTCCCAAGTCAGAAGAAATAGGACAACAGAAATGGCCTTGAGTTTCCTGGAGAGGAGTATGTGCAGATTGGATATTTTGCAAAAATTTCTTCACTTTAAGGGTTGTCAAGCATTGGAACAGGATGCTCAGGAAAGTGGTTGAGTCAGCATCCCTGGAGGCATTTAAAAGACATTTAGATATGGGGCTCAGGGACATGGGTTAGTGGTGAACTTGACAGTGTTGGGTTCATGGTTAAACTTGATTATCTTAAAGGTTATTTCCAACCTAAATGATTCTATGATTTTATGATTGAACTATTATCATCTTTCCAGTTGTCCTTTTCTGTTCCTCTCAAATCAATTCATTATCTTTCACTAATAACTACTTTCACTCATGTTGTAGTCATATTACAGAAAATTCAAGGATTTATGCTGCCAGTATTTTTTTTGTTTTGCTTTTTAAGTAGCTGTCTCTAAAGACTCATAGGCATGAGCAGCCCTAGAAAAGATCCTCTCTTCCAATACTTGGCTCCGTAATTTAAAAGATGCAGTCAGCATTCTCTCTGCACAGACATCCACTAAGGCAAATGGGAAGTCTTCTGTGAGTCATGGTACAGTACAGGGTAAGTCAGCCATTCTTCCTTCATTTCTTTCATAAATTTTGTGATCAGAAATGTAGTTGCCATATGCATATGCAGTTTACATTCATATTTGTATCGTATACCTATGAAGGGCAAACCCACAAACTCATCACAACTGTCCATGTATGAAATTTTTAAAATTTTACAATGTTTGTTTGTGTACAATAATATATATAAATACAATGCCAAAATCAGTTCTCAGAAATGGAAACTCACGGAAGAGTAATGATCACATAACTGCAGAATAATCTTCCACTTAAACTGTTAATTGTTAAGCCACACGTTCCTATTTTCACTCTCTATGTTAGCATTTCAAGGCTCTGTTCCTCTCTTTCTCCCTTTGTGTATGTTTTCAAATCTGTAATCCTTAGGGTTTATTTCCATTGCAGAGGTAAATCTGGCTGCAGCTCAGCTGCATTGCCAGTGTTGTTTGTACTCATCCAACAGTACCGGGGCCAAAGACAGTAAAATACCTACTCCCAGCAGCCCATTCTGGGGTATAGGCAGACTTCTGCCTATAATGTTAATCATAAGGCTGATTAACAACATGTTAGTAGTAAATTTTTCCCTGTAGTCCCTTGCCCACGCCCTGAGAGGCTGTCTAACTCTATCAAGATTTTTGGGGGTATGAACTAGTGGTTACAATCCCCAAAATTCAACTGCCTAACATGAGTGCAGCACTAGTGTGGATGTCATACTTGATCCTGTCTTTAAAAATGTGCTTAGCATGACATTTAAACTGCATGTGGCAGTGCAGACAGGTAAATGCCTCACTTGCCCTTAAACCAGTTTTTACAGTCTTCATATCAAAACTCTTGGAAATTTTGCTGCAGCAGTACAGGATTGCACCCAGCCTGTTCTGCCAGCAGGTACACTGGCCACAGCAAACTCAGAACGTGTGGGGTCATGCCCACCATTCCAGACCACAACATGCAAACCTGCCTTCTGTTTGATGTTTCAAGCTAAAATGCCAACTATGCTGGCATAGTTGAAATATAGCATGGTGTGATTGGTCTGTGTTCTGCACCACCAGTTCTGATGCAATGAACAGCAACTTCCAAAAGAAACCTGTTAATACCAGGCAGCTGTAACATTTTACAAGGCTGCAGACGCATTTACTTTAGCTTGTCTATCAAAGCATGTATTACCATGAAGGCTAAAGTGTATACCTTTCTTCTCCTTCAGGTGGTCATGACAGACAAGTAGCCTTTTTAACACCAGTCAGCAAGTGAATCTAGAAGCCTGGTTTTGGCAAATTGAACAAAACATATAGAAAATTAGTTTAAAATAAAAAAAAAGCCTACATGCTCACTAAGCTTATTAATCTTATAATTCAATACAGCCTCTGTTATATAGGCCTTCCTTTTGAGTTAAGGCAGTACAAATGATTCAGTTCGAATTTTTGTAGAAAGTATCACTGGAGATAGTTCACTCACCCCAAGGTTTTCACAAAGGCCAATCCTGCCCAAAGCAGAGCCCACTTATCATATGCAGTGATGGCTACTATGACTGGCCTGAGACATGAAGTCCTTCTTTTGTCTCAAAGTGGTTTTCCATGAGGAAATCCCAGAAGGCCTAAGTAGGTCATTTCCTTTGACTGACAACAGAACTGCTGTAGCATTTACAACTCACAGTGGTAGCTCTTGTCCTTGCAGCAGAGCACATAGCAACTACCTTTTCTCTCTCTCCTTTCTTCATTTCCAGACATGCTACACACCTACTCTCAGAACCGACGCTCATTTTCCAATGTTCATACAGAGAAGCTATTACAGGACCAAATATATTTGTATATTGTCTCTCTCCCATAAACATTATAGTGACTTATACTATTTTGAAAGCAATATTCTTCTGCCGTTTAGGTAGAATGTCTTTTCCATTTATTATGACTAGAAGAGCAAATAATCACAACTTCTGTGTTCCTTGTCTGAAGGTGCCTAATCAATACATAAAAGACCTTCTCCAACAGTTTATATTTTGAAATCATTAGTTAGAAATTTACTTGCTATTATATATATCTTTAGGTTAGTACTGCTTTTATTTTTGCTGTATTGAAATATGTGTAAAAGCTAATTTTTACTATTGTAAGAAAAACTTCTTTCAGAAGATGAGAAAGCTTAAACCACTCCTGTTACTAAACTGCTGGAATAATCACGATGCATTAGTACTTTTAATAACAACTGAACTTGATTTAAAGATTTTGTACGTAAGAACCTAAGGTATAATTTTCAAAAATTGAAAGAATTATCTTAGTGCACAAGGTTTGCTGTAACTGAAGAACTAATCAGGAACCCAGACTTCCTCACATGTGCCTAATTTTAAAATTACCTTCCACCCTAGCATACTTATCATTGACATTGTCATCAACATATGCCGCAGTAAAAAAATCTTCACCAGAATGAAAAATATAAAATGCCTTCACAACTGGGATAAACACCTACCATAACAGAGCCATCAAATGCATGGATCCTGTGCATGCACACACATGCAAGGCACCAAAGACTGTTATAAAACTATGTAGGGCAAAGTGAACAGACCCTCCAATACCAGAACTCATATATGAACCAGTAAAAGACAGGACATGCATTTAATGGAAGAACAGTTTCCACAAAACATTTATTACATTTCTGAACACTCAATCTCTTTCTCAACAGAAACACACCAAATACTTCGAAAAGATAAGCCTGGGGACTAAAACTTATGGCTTTGCCACATACTAAAAATCATGGACCTAACAATTACACATTATTATTTCACTCACATCCTCTCCCTAGATAACTTCTCCATGTTCCACAGGTAATAATTCTCTGTCTCTTCATCCCACAGAGCTAACAACTTGAATACCTCCAGCCTTGTTAGCAGCTTCTACAGTCCCAGAGGTTAAAAAACTCCCTACCATTGTTTCTCAAACTGTATATTAAATGAACATAGTTAAATCAAACATAGTAACTGTTTTGAACATGTAATGTTTTATTTCAGTTTTGAAGAGATGGATTCATACCCAGGAACTGGTTTGCTTTTCTAACATTGCTTGCTTATAAAACTCACATGCACATACACACATGTATTATCCAACCATATATAATGAAGACTTACAAATATATATTTGCACATTGTATGTATGTACATGCATATTTATGTATTTTTAAAATATATATATGTAAAACTTCTTAATACACCTTATAAAAACCTCACCTTACAAAATCATTAAAATATTTTCAAAGCTTACGTTATCGCACCTCAGAAACACCTACTGGTTTATATAGGCAAGAAAAGATAAAAATCACTAAAAAACTAGAACTGTAAATAATAACAGCCTCATCTCATGGTATTGGGTTTGGATGGCCAGGTTTTTGCAGCAGGGGAAGGGCTGCAGGTGTGGCTCCTGCGAGAAACTGCTGGAAGCTCCTCCTATGCCCAGCAGAGCCAATGCCAGCTGGTTCCAGGACAGACACTCTTCTGGCCAAGGCCAAGCCAATCAGAGATGGTGGTAATGCCTCTGGCATAACATACTTGAGAAGGGAGAAAAAAGTTATGGTGCAGATGTAATTACGCTCAGAGAGGAGAAGATGTAAGAGGAACAACCCTGCAGACACCAAGGTCAGCGTAGAAGGAGGGGGAGGAGGTGCTCCAGGCGTCAGAGCAGAGACTCCCCTGCAGCCCATGGTTAATGCCATGGCGAGGCAGCTGTGCCCCTGCAGCCCATGGAGAGCCATCGGCGTGCAGAGATCCACCGGCACACCATGGAGGAGACCCATGTCAGAGCAGGCGGGTGCCTGAAAGAAAGTTGTGACTTCTTGAGAAGCCTGTGCTGGAGCAGGATCCTAGCAGGTGACCCTGTGGAGAACCCACGCCGGAGCAGGCTTGAAGGACTGTACCCTGTGGAAAGGGACCCATGCTGGAGCACTTCATGAAAAACTGTAGCCCACGGAAAGGACTCACAATGTAGAAGTTCATGAAAGACTGTCTCTGTCTCCTGTGGGAGGGAGCCCATGGGGAGAAGAGGAAGGACTCCTCTCCCTGAATAGCAGCAGGTACAACTTGTGATGAGTTCATCACAAGTAACCCCCATTCCCCATCTCCCCGTGACTCTGTGGGGCGAGGAGGTAGAGCCTGAGAAGAGGGAGAGGTGGGGGGATGGTGTTTTTAAGATTTGTTTTACATCTCGTTATCCTGCTCTGATTTTGACTGGCAATAAATTCACTTAATTTCCCCAAGCTGAGTCTGCTTTGCCTGTGACAGTTACTAGTTAGTGATCTTTCCTTGTCATATCAACTCAGGAGCCTTTTGTTATATTTTCTCTCCCCTGTCCAGTTGTGGAGGGGAGTGATAGAGTGGCTTTGGTGGGTACCTACCATCCAGACAGGGTCAACCCACTGCACTCAGCTATCCCCCCTACCCTGGGGGAGGACATCATACCCTTAGAATATTCTTGATGCAGATTTGCCTTACATATTTTAAGCCGCCAGAGACCCAGATGTCCTACAGTTTTTCCAAATATTTAGCTGTGTTATATATAGTTTTCTTACCCCAAATTCTCAGTGTTATGAAGTATGTTGATTATTTCTGTTCTGTTTGTTATCCTTTTGAAAACAGAACCATCATTGTTCATAGTAATCTTTCCTACTTTTTTTGCAATATTATTGACATATATACCTCTCAACCTTTCTATTCAGTACTAAGAAACATTATTTTGTCCTTCTAATATCTGGTGCTGGTTATTGCTTGTCTCCTCTGGAGGCTGTCCAACTCTTCTATTTCTTTCTTTAAGCCTAATGCCCTAGACCAGACAAAATACTTCTGTGATATCCCACTCACTGAAAAAAGCTCGGTAGCAACTCCCATGTGTTGCAGATGACATTCCTGTCTGCATTTCCCAGGGCTATTTGCTCTTTTTTATGCAAAAGAATCACATCATTAATTAATTTCAATTTGTGGTCTTTTCTAACACTCAGATGTATTTATACACTACTGCTGCCTACACATTGATTTCCTATTTTGTACGTAAATATTTGATTCCTCATTTCTAAGTTGTAGTAGTTAGCATTTGTCTTTATTGATCTTCACCTTATTGACTGAAAAACATTCCTCCAATTTATCACTCATTTTGATCCAACACTAAGAAGTGCTTAGCACTCTTAGCATCTCCATGCTACCCACAAAACGACAAAAATGCTTTCTAATGCAAAGGATCTTTTTACCATTCTCTAGTTGCATGTTATTATACTCATGGATCACATGGAATATACAGTCCTCTAGGTTCAATGAATTTTGTGATCACAATTGAGTTGATGGAATGTACAGTTTCTAAGTATAGTACATATAGTCAATCTTTTACCAAAAGTGTTCATACAGCATTGGAAAGAGAACTGATACTAAATACTTCAAAACAAAGATAATTCAATATAAAAAGAAAAAAAAGTTTGTAAAGGAGAAGAAAGAAAATTAACTCAGAAAGCAAAGATTATTGCAAAGAAAAGAAACAGCTATGCCTTTCTACAACATGGAAACACACTGCAAATCAAAAACTGGCAAATAAGCCCTGATAAACACAAAGATCCACAGAAGAAACAAACAAATAAACAAAAAAAACCACCATCCAATATAAAAACAAGTCAGCACCTGTCTACAGGAAATTCCACAAATCTGCCACAAAATCCACAATTAAGATGTCAACACAACCACCAAAGTAGATTTTTGGAAAACTTTGTTCTACTTTTAGGTTTTCAAATAGATATTTAAAATTACATAGATAGGAACTGGTCAGTAAATAATTTCTGAAAAAAAAATAATCTATTGACCTAGAAAAGCTTTTCATATTGAGGAAAAATAAATTTTAAAAAGAAAAAAAGTGTACATGATAATTTTGCACAGCCTTGAGTTTCTTTCATAATGGTGCAGCTCCGGGTAGTGGAGGAATAGAAGAGGAGATAGGGACAGAAAGAGATAATACAAAAGAGACAACTGTCAACCACATCATCTCCAAGAACAGGAATGTTGATCCAGGAAGGTCAGAAGGAAAAAGTGGAGGTGTTACAACTGAAGAAAGAAATTAAGCTGAATAAAAGGGTATGTTAAAAGATTTTTGAGCTGCACAGGGCAAGGATGGAGAACAGATAAGTAAATCAAATAACAAAAGAATGCATATAAATACCCCAAAATGCTATCTTCCTAGTGGGTACAATAACCATTCCTCTACTCTAAATCCTATGCAACACTTACAGTAAATGACAGCATTTTTGGTTCGAATCTCCCAAAACACCATTCAAATATGATTCATTTATCTTTATTAAATCTCTAGAAGGTAACTATAATTTGTAGCACTTCACTAAAGGATTGACAGACATGTGCCTTGTTCAGTCTCATACAATGACTGTGGCAGGATGAAACTCTTTTAAACCCCAACTCTCTTCATCATCTATAATATCATCTTTCCTCTACACTTTTCCAAGTATTTTCTGAAGACTGGCAGTAACAACACCACCTACAGCAGAATATTCTGTTTTCATGATGCGCCCTCAGTTGTGCCACTAGGAGGTTTGCAAACAGTGTAATACAATCCACTTCCTTTGGAATAAAAGACCTTCTGAAAAAATGTACTTATAGGTGGACAACTAAAGCTTGGCAGTATCGAAAATAGATGCATATATGTCCTGCCAGTTTTACTATGCATAAGCCAAATGGATACCAAACAGCCCAGCTCATATTCATGGCAAAACGTAAGTCAACTCTATCAACAGTCGAATTAATTGCTTAAGAACAGTTCATCCACACTGATCTTTGGCAGTCACCTTCAAACCCTTCCTCCAACAGCAAATTTGTTTACTTGTTAAATCAAAGAAGAGGAGGATTGAAAGGTTTCTGTGTTAAGCACTTCAAAATTACTATAAATGATACATTCTGTAACCACTGAATGAAACAGTTCTGGAATTAACAATTCAAGCATTTCACAAGTTAAGAAGCAAAAAATTTGTTTCACCATGGGGATCCACAAAGCAGTTAGTACATAGAAATATATGAATGCAGGAAAACCTATCAGTATGAATAAGCAGCAAGCAAACTAACAAACAGTTTTTTAGGAAACTCAAGTCCTACATTTGATGGATCCTTGATCCTTAATACTTCTCCATAACTCAGCACTTACTAATAAATGAGCAGTAAAGTCCCACCTATTACTATTAGAATTGGATGCTGGCACAATAGGCTGACACAGGTTTACACCTACACAAGCACATGGATTTTTTCCCTGCTGCCATGCTCTGAGCAGGGTACAGTGATCCACTGTTGCTTGGAAAGGAGCTGATACTGCAGTGCAGTGCAGCAATCGAGAGTCGCCACTGTCTTGTTTTGAAGCTATTGCTTCTCAGAGTAAGGATGGACTGAGATATGCTATGCCTCACTCTCAAACCCAGTGTGAGATTCTGATAATTTTTTTTCTCTCTCAACTGGAAAAATAAATAAATAATGATAAAAAAAGTGTGCAAACTCTAACTAGTAAAATGCCATTTCTGCCTGTGTGCTGAGAGCACAACAGACTACTTACAGAACAATGTTTCTTCATGTTCATTTACCCTTGGAAACTCAGACTGAGGAAGGCACTGCTATTGCTCAGTGCAGAACTAAAGCTAGCTTAGGGAGAAACTTCCAATTTTGAGAATCTCTGAGATTTCAATATTATTCCCATCTTGAAACAAAACTTCAAACCAAAGCTACCTCTTTACAAACAAGATGTAGGAGCTTTATAAGCACTGGAAAACTGGAGAAAAACAGCATGGTTCAAAGAAGATGACCACTTTGTCTTGAAAATCGACTTCAAGTCATCAGTTAGTGTATAAAGGATATAGTTTTTACACACCAGTTTCTTCTTTGCACATGGCTACAATCAATTACATATTTTAAAACACTATAAGACTACTTGTCTCTTGAGATTCCATAATGCAAGTCACATCAAGAGTCTTAAGAATTAATGAGAATAATTTTTCCTGATCCAAGACAAGTAATTCATTATACTATAATTAAGGAAAATAAAAATGCTATTTCAAGAACCCCTCAAAAAGTCACATAGTGCCTCTTACTCCCCAAAAAGACTGACCCCCAAGTCATGACAATTGTTCTAAGAGAAGGCTTAGTCTACCTCATGACCTTTTTAGCTCTGCTCATCTTCTCTATCACAACTTAAGGTTGAAAAATCAAATTTTAATGCACTGTAATATGCACATATCTCTGGCTGCTCCACAGGAGATTCCACTGACCCACTGTTCACCCTCAAGTTCAGAGAAATGCCATTCATCTCCTATTGCTATCCTGACTCTTTGCTATCCTATATTAGGGCTATTAAACAGACTTATCGTATGATTAAACAATAAAGAAAAAAACGTGGATCTTACATAGAGATAGAAGCTCATGGGGCATCAAGAGACAAGCAAGCTGTGCTGCTGCATCTGAAGCTACAGTTTTTACCCAGTGCTTTTTCCATTTCCACACATCTGGAAACAGCATGAGAACTTCTGCTAGTCAGTGCTATTGCAAATTCCCTACACTCATGCACACACACAAATCCTGATTCAGTAACAACAGACTGCACCTCAGCTACCCCCAAATACACATTCCCTTCATTGCTTCAGCAGCACTGAATTTCTATCCACATTTTTTCATACTGTACTTGTATCACTGACCTCGGTTCCTCCCTTTTGCATACCTAAATCCACATCCTGTCAGCCACCCATACATTGCTGCTTCCACTTGCCATGCCCCTCTCAGAAGGATTTTAGTATTCCTTGCAGTTCCCATCTTCTATTTCATGTTTCTTGTGCTATGGACAGTGATTATAGGCAATTCTTACACTCAGGTTCTGCAGGAAATAAGCTGTTGCCATAAATTAAAACTACTCAGTTAATTTCATGGTAAAGAGCTCATATTTGGATGGAATGGTGAGACAGACCAAGATGTCTTGGAAATATAAACCTGGCTCTCCAAACCAGTGGGACAGATGTTTAGCTTGAAGATGCAGATCCATCCTTACTGAAATCAATGCCGCTGACTTTACCCAAAACTGCTTTTAAAATAAATTGTAGCCCAGTAATGGCAACTTCTGTCATTCCTAAGTAAACACCAATCAGCTGTGCCCTGAACTGACAACTGCCAGAAGGCAGCAGCCCTGGGCAAGGAAACATATAAAGGAAAATAAACCCAAGCAGGTCTCAGGAGAAAAGAGGTGGGGGACTCCCACCATGAACATCACAGCCCAACCAGCAAAGACATCAGGATAGTGACTGCACAACTATACTCACTGTGGGCAAGGAGAAGCCATCAACCATCAACCTGAGGACCCAGAAGGAGCCTGGAAGAATGAACACAGGACCAGAGAAAAGACACTACAGTGGCTTTTTTTCTAAAACTGTCTTTTACCACAAACATTTTAAGGTTGTTATTAATGAGCGTTTTGTGGTCCTCACCTCTGCAAGCTCATTAGAAGACTAAAATAAAATAAAAAAGGTTCTCTAGCTCCTTCCAAGGCTCCACACTCAACAATTTTAACTTTGGATTTCCTGCAACACTGAAGGTCTGATATCACAAATATCAATCACTTGATACATTGACTTATATTCTTTTTCATATAAGCATGCCAGGGATTAAATTACTTTAAACTGTAGTAATATTACACACCTTCTCACATACCTTCTCACATTCTCAAATGACCATGAGAGGTGGTAGGCAATAGATAATAGTGACTACCAAGTCCAAATGAGGAAATCTACTTGTTTTAAGTCAGCAGACAGTTTAGATCTACACTTTAGCAGTGCATATGCCTCCCCTATAAAGCATATGAGCCAGCTTATAAGTTATAGGCTACTGAGTCAGTTGAGTCTGGGTTGCAGAACTTCAGAATACTCTAAGGATGTGAAACATATGATGGACTTGAATTCATCCTTAAGTGAGATGAAGGCAGAAGCAAGTTTAGCATAGAATCATAGAATCAACCAGGTTCGAAAAGACCTCCAAGATCATCAAGTCCAACTCTTGATCCAACACCACTGTGGTTACTAGAACCTGGCACTAAGTGCCACATCCAGTCTCATCTTAAAAACCTCCAGGGACGGAGAATCCACCACCTCCCCGGGCAGCCCATTCCAATGCCTGATTACTCTCTCAGTATTAAACCGCCCCTGGCAGAGCTTCAGACTGTGCCCTCTTGTCCTACTGATGGTTGCCTGGGAGAAGAGACTGACCCCCACCTGGCAACAACCTCCTTTCAGGTAGTTTTAGAGAGTGATGAGGTCTCCCCTGAGCCTCCTCTTCTCCAGGCTAAACACTCCCAGCTCCCTCAGCCTCTCCTCATAGGACTTGTGCTCAAGTCCCTTCACCAGCCTCGTTGCTCTTCTCTGGACCTGCTCCAGCACCTCAATATCCTTCCTGAACTGAGGGGCCCAGAACTGGACACACTACTCCAGTGCTGAGTGCAGGGGCAGAATTACTTCCCTGGTCCTGCTGGCCAGCCTGTTCCTGATACAGGCCAGGATGCCATTGGCCCTCTCGGCCACCTGTGTGCACCACTGGCTCATGTTCAGCTTAAAGTTTAAGTGTATAAACCCCTGCTAGAAAAATTATGGGAAACTAAGACAGTACCTGTGCTTTTGTATTGACATACCACACACTGTTCCACTGAAAATGAGGTGTCTCCTCTGCCTTTCCTTTCCTTGGAAAGGAAGAAGCGATTTCCCCTCCTACAGTGCAAATGATTTCTATGACCACTTAACTCTTTTTTTCCCCCATATTATTTTTTTTTTTTTAACTTGGAGTACTGAATATATTCTTTTGATTGCAAAGCCTTGTCACCGACACTGAATTCAGAATACACAGAAAATCACTAACGGAGCCAGATGGGGTGAAGTGTTCCTTTACGTAAATCTGAAAAATAAAGGGCTTCATAAGACCATTTCATAAACACACACAAACTACCAAAGTTCGGAGATTTTCACAGATGGGATTCTGGCTCGAACTCTTCATTGATATTAAAATGAACATTAACCAACAGAAATTACTTCCCCATAGTGAGGGAAAGGGTTTTTTCTGGCAGTCATAGACTATTGTTGAAGGCTGCAGTCACAGCCAGGGACAGCAGCTGAACTATGCCAGGGCTGTGCTCAATTTTACCATTTTTACTTCATTGTGTTGCTTGTTTTCACACTTCTAAAGGTGCCTTTCTATGCCAGTTACTTTCATAGTAAAAGCCTGACTGTGATCAAAATGTTGAGGCAATTTCTTTGTGAAATGCTCACAGTGGGCATAGCTTGACATTTGATGCATTTTAGAGGTTGCATCAGAACCAAGAGTATACATTTTGAGACTTGACTTCATATTCAACTTTCTCTATGTGATAGGAGAAGACAAGTGCAGGAAATGTGGGCAAAAAAAATTTAGGAATAAAAACCTCCTTCACAACAACTGCGGAATTTAGACAAAAAGACTCTTATCCCAAAGAAAGTAACAAGATACTAATTTCAAAAGTTTAAAATAAAAAAGCTCAAAATCTCCTTGACCTTCTTGCTTAACATATTTCATCTTAAGGTTTTTAGATGCTGAGAAAAAGCAAGAATAATTTTAAAAATTGCTGCTATTAACACTACAGAACTCAACACATTTTCCATCATACAAAGAGGTATATTCTCATGTGGATTAGAAATGTTAAGGAAAGACAGCAGGTTGAGGTTCACAGTGAAAGAAAACACTACAGAGAAAACATTACCCAGGTCATTATATGAATAAAATAGTCCAGACATACCTGGGGAATATTTTCCAATAAAGTAAATACATATTTTCAGTCCACAATCACAAGCAATATAAAAGATAGACACTAGAATATGTGCCAAGTAGTATGTAAAACCCTAAGAATTCTGCAATTTATCACATTAAAAACAACATATGCTTTATACAGTAACAAGAATCTGACTTCACCTTACATTTCTAACATTTTTATTACACTTTGGTCCAACAATCCATCTGTGATCCTCCTAATACTCTCACTACTAGAGTATTCTACCACAATGCTTTATAAATTTGCCTTTTAAAATTAATTTATAACTCAGGAAGATTACTCAAACTCTCATTTAGGGAAAAGAAAAAGTTCTATGAAACAAAAATGAAGGGGTAGAAGTGGAAAGCTTTCTAACTAGAATTTACTGACTAAAAAAAACCCCACAAAACAATAAAAAGGATGTAAATAAACCTTTTATTTCAACTAAATATGTTCCATTGTCATGGTTTGAAAAGGCCCAATTTCTGATTCCTAGCCCCCCTCCCACATCTCAACCCCATGTGAGATGGGTTTTCCAGACAAAAACACAAGACTCAATATGGGGGGAAAGGAATATATTACAATGACTATACACATAAATAAATACTATAATACACTGCATACAATCTTAACTCTATATCTATCTCTACCATGACAATAATATTTACAATGGGCCAAATCTCTTCTCCCTCCAAATAAAAGTCCAGGAGAGAAGAAGAAGAAAAGACCCCTTCCAGTCTCTCAGCAGCAGTTCTCTCTCTCGGCAGCAGGCTCTCCTCTTCCAGGCAGAAGCAGTTGCTGGCTCTCTGCCAGCACACAGGAGGGAGGCCTCCAAGCCTCTCTCGGCCCACGTCTTCAAACGGGGGTCTTTCCGTGGGCTGCGTAACCCCAGACAAGGTCGCTCCACCACGGTCATATCACGAAGCACAGGGGTCTTCGTGACGGTCTGGTATCTTCAGGGGAAATCAAGCCCCTATGCAGAGCTCCCATGCTCTGACTCAAAGATGGCTGCCAGCTTCTCTGAAGCTGCAGCAGGGGGGCCAAGGTCACCCCACACACACACATTCCTTTGGCCGTCCTGGCTTCAGCTCTCAGGAGGCCATGAGCTTCTTGCTCTTCTCTCAGTGCATACTGCACTCCAAGACTCTTTCAAGTGAGTCCATCATTTTCCTCTCTCTCAGAGGAGTCTCCAAGGGAGTTTGGGGGTTTTGGTTATTTAGTTCTTACCCCCGAAACTCTGTTCCTGCTGCTGGCTTGGTTCTCTTGTCCTGCTTTCTGCTGCTGGCTCTTTTCTCTCTTTCCTTGCAGGAGTTTTTCTGTCTGCTTTCTTGGTCCTTATCAGTTGGCTCTTTGCCACTGCTCTTCTCCCAACAAGAACCACTGCTTCTTTTCTGGTCCAGAGAGATATGTTTATATTTTGCAGGAGCACTGATTGGGTCAAACCCCAAGGGTCACCACCCCCTGGGGGTTACCATTTTTAGCTCCAGAGGGAAAACCTGGTTCAAACCACTACATATATATTCCATATGTGTATGCATATACATATATATAATATACCTGCATATACTTAAACTGCTAAGAGATTAGATAAAAAACTGAGCTCAATTATACTATAAAAACAAAATCCACAAAATAACTTTTGATTAAAAGACTAACTGTAAATTTACTCCTGCACTTTCTTCCTTATGTTACCCAGTTGTTTCCACAGTTACTCAACTTTAGACATCAATGAGTCTTACTGGAACATGAATAATGATAATATTCCTTTATCAATACATTTTATGGAAAGATCAATCAGGTTAGATTTCTAAGTATTACAAGAGAATTATTCTTTATTTTTTCATTATTATTTAAATTTTAAATTAGGCACACATATAAGCAAAGCAAGCAAGTGGAAAAGAACATTAAAGAAATATTGCAATTAAAATTCAGTTTGAACTTTAATTATAATCCCAAATTTAAGTAATAAATTTCTCAATTTCTTTTTAATGAATGTTTATCTTTATTAAAGATGTTTTTGTTGGTTTATAGCACTGACATTCAAAAGGGAAAGGAAAGGGAGAGAAGTGTTTATGTTTGATATAAGCATGGCTTTGCAGTTTACAGAAAGTAGTCCAAGCAACTACTACTCTTGATTGAAGCTTCATACTAGAGGTAAGTTATTATTTTAATTCTGTTGCTAAATATATCACAATAAAAGATTTGTTCAAGTTCTTAGCTGAAATTTGTCAGTTGTAGCATGCACACAGACAAAAAGCTATCAGCAAATCTGGGTTGTCATGATACAGATGCATAGAGAGAATCCTTTTTTTTCTGAGCCACCATTTTCAAAGCATTACTTATTTAAAAACATTCTTCCATGCTGAAGTGTAGTAGGGATAAAGAAAGGGGCAGAGAGTACTGAATTGGTGCTTTAAGTAGCTAAAAGACCAGGGTTTAGTGCTTCCTCCTTTTCTTTCCCAAAGGTATCACCTATACGAGTGCATTTATTTAGACATTATTTTGCAGGCACTAGGAAATACCTTTAAGTGTAGTGTTTCAATGTAAGCCATCTACATTTTCCTTTTAAAGAGACAGACTTATTTACAACTCCAGTGACTGCCACAGTTTTTGAACTGTGATTAAGAGTGGTTTATATATCAGCCAGTTCCCTCAGGACTCTGGGATGCATCTCATCGGGTTCCAGGGACTTAGGTTCAAGGTGGATTCAAATGTGATCTTCCTCTACAATGGGAGGAACTTTCATTCTCCCAGTCCCTGCCCTGAGGTTGAGGGCCTTGAGAGATGTGGACAAAGAAATTATCACAGAAAACTGAAACAAAAATAATAAAGATACAAATACTTTTCAAGTCCATCCTCTGTCTACAAAGCAACAGTAATATTACTCACTCTGTTAAAAAAAAAAATCAGAATTGGTATCTCTTCAGCTACGTGAGACTTAGATACCAAATTCTGAACAAAATTATCAAGAATGTACACAAAATGTCAGTCCCAAGCATCCCAAATAACCCAATAAATAAAGGTCTAGTCTGCTAACTCAGTTGTAGATAAACTTTTATCACCTCCCTATCACCAGATTCAATTTGCAGTGCTTACTCATTCTCATTCTAGTCCGCAAAACTTTTAATATATTTGCATAAAAACATAACATACTCATACAGACTCAAAATCCCACTGAATGAAATGTGTTCGGATTTTATCAACCTGAATCCGACCAGCTTATGTCAAACATATCCTTCCACGTATTCTTACAGAAAGAAAAATATCTGGTTGGATCTAAAGTCAACTGATACTTCTAAGACTGAGGAGGTTTCCTTGGTTGGTTGGGTTGGGTTTAGGGGTTTTTTTTTTCCCTCTCTTCTGCCTATGCCCTTGTTTGCATTTCAATAAAAAAGTAACTTGAAATTTTATTTCATTAATTCTCTTCAGAGATGTCAGGACTGGAAACTCTTTATGAATCAGAATGCTCAGTCACCAACAAACTATTATGCCACTGTGAGAGGCAAGAGAGCTCAGCAGTGTCCGAGGCAGCACTACTCTTTAGAGGGATGTTATCTCCAAGGCCTTACAGGATAACTTCTTTCAGCATTATCAGCTGACAAAATGTAGAATGAAGACTCTACTCTACTCTGTGGAGGTTCATATACAGCACGAGGCTCCCATCACTGTGGTGGCTGAACCAAGGGCCACTGTCACCTGCAGTGGTGCAGGAACTGACACTCATCACATACAATGAACTGTCCTGCCTTTCACTCCAACAACTGCCTACAAACGTGCACCAGGAACAAAGGAAAGGGGAGAAGGAAGGACGACGAATCACTTACCACAGCTTTTGGACAAAATAAGTTCTGGTTCACTGAACAGGATGTCAGTGCCCAGCCTTGGGGGCTGCTGGGGGAGTCTGTGAGGAGAGGCCAGGAACTGCCCTGGGCTGGATATGGCCAATTCCAGACATCTCCAACCCACCCACCACAGGGCATGGCCGAGCCCCTTGGCCACAGCAGCACCTCTGGGAATATGTATTTAAGAAAGGGCAAAACGATGAGAGACCAGTGAAGAGGGAGAAGGAAAAAGTGTGAGAAGCAGCCCTGCAGACACCAAGGTCAGTGAAGAAGCAGTGGGAAGAGGTGCTCCAGGCACCAAAGCAGAGGTTATCATGCAATACCTGGAAAGGACCCCAGAGAAGCCAGTTGCCCCTCGGCAGCCGAAGGAGAGGACCATGGTGGAACAGATATCTACACTGCAGTCCCATGCCAGAGTAGGTGGGTATTCCTTAAGGAACTGTGGCCCACAGAGAGCCCATGTTGGAATAGGTTTATTCTGAAAGACTGCAGACTATGGGGAGGACCCATGCTGGAGAAAGGGAAAGAACTTCAATTTTGGTATTCAGTTTCTAATTAAAAAAGGTTCATATTTTTCTTTAAAAACCACCATGTTGCACGTGACTTCAAAACTTTCAGGGAAAATACACTAGACAACAGAAAAACTACATAAAGGAAAACATGTGAAATCTCCAAGTAACGTATTGGACCAGCTGCCCTGAATTGCTATTTACCAGAAGGGAAATAAGTAAGGAATTAGAGGCTCTTGTAAAATGAATTTGGTGGAGGGAGCCCATAGTACAGGAAAGGAAGAAAGCAAGAGCCATCAGCAAGTTCAACATAATGGGAAGGGAAAAAGGATTTCGCTTCCACACTTATGATTGACTAGACAAGGGAAAATACATTAAAACCACTTAATGGAAGATGTAATAAGGTCAGCTACAATTCCAACAGGGTACAAAAAGGAGTAAATTCCAAGAAACCAGTAGCTTACCACAAACTTCAAGAGGTCCCTCTAGGAAAATCACATCAAGTAATTCATGTTAACAAGAAAAAAAAAAAGAAAGAAAAAAGAAGAAATAATTCAGTTCCACATAATAAATACTCTTATGGGAAGGATAAGGCTAAAATCAAGAGGCTGGCCCCCAGGGCTTTTTTTCAAAGTGGTCTTGATATTTTAGAAGGTCTGAAGGCCAAGATGTGCTGATGACAGCTCCATTTTTTCCACTAACTCATTCTCTGGTTTACTTTGCTTAAAATAATTTCTATTTTACATAACTTAAAGGGAACTATATTTTTCACAGGATAGTTATTGAAATAGTAGGCCAGAATAACTATTAAACCAAACAACTACGTCTACAAATTCAGAAGAAAAATACTATGGTTTCTGCACAGACTCATATTTAAATGTCAGCGACACCATGACTTTCAAGATCCCATTAAACATCTATCCTTCAAAATGCTTTGCAAGCATCACTATTCTGCATCTGGACCTCTGCTCTGGTCCTCTTCCATATGTCCAAGATCCCTCCAAGTACCAGTTTGGATGTCCAGAAAATGACTCTATCAATGAGAAGACCACACCATAATACAGTGGGCAAACAAAATATTCATATTTTTGCAAAAACAGGGTTTTTTGTTTGTACTAAAGTAAAAATGAGGCGAGAAAAAAGAGCATATAACAATTAGATGGGAAAGTTCCAAACCCATGTATTTAAAATATATCTCTGTATAGTTCAATAATGAGCAGAAAATGACATACAATGAAATATGAGAAAGCACTGACTTTACCATTGTTGATTTCAGAGTAGAAGCTTTTTAAAGGTTATTTGAGCCCAAGTATTAATACAGCCTAATCTAAAAGAGATGAAAGAGTATCTCAGCAAGGACATTTTGTACAATTGCAGTCCTTGGTGCTTATCCTCCTTGGTCTGTAACTCAGCTGGAGGCTAGCTGAAATAAACAATGCTTTAAAGAGAAACGGTAAATCAAAAATCATTCATTTTTAAAAGATAAGTTGCTATCCATGTTATTATTTTTCTGAATTACCAAAACCATCATAAAATTAATTTTTTCATATTAATGATTATTATATTTTTTCCATTATATATTCAGCTTGAATAGTAAGGCTTATCTAGTCATTTTCTTATTATTTTATAATAGTTTTTAATTTTGTCCACCAGATACTAGCCATTTTTAACAGGTGACATTTTAAAACAAACTAAAATATATTCCTCAATTATAACTGATACTTTCTAATTCTTTTATACACAGAAATTCCTTACTGACATCTGACTTAAGGTGATGGTGTCCCTTTGCAGCTTCACTGACCACTGTGATTCCAAACAGCTCTTGATCTGCTCTACAAGAAAACAGAACTAGGTGTGATTGTAGATTGAAAGTTTCTGTATTCTCACTGCTATTGGCTGTACTGATTAACAAGATACATGTCACACATCAACTGGTGAAACAGTTAATAGAAACTATGTGTAAGAGAGCCAAGAATAGCCCTTTTTTCAGTCATAATTAATGATATTTTATGCAAATATGACTTTTTTTTTTTTACATAGAAAAATACCAGTATTTCATGATGACAGGTACATATATAACTCATTTAAAAGCAAAGCATGTTTGTAACAGTCCATTTTAAACTTCAGAGCTTATGTTTTGTTTATTGTGTTTTCAACCTGAAGTGTTACCAGAAGGCATCAAGTCCTAACTCAAGGAAACAAGATTGCTGACACAAAATAGTTTTAAAGCATAAGAATTTGCTTAGTTTACCCAAAATGAGCAGCATTAGTATTTACAAAGAAATATAAAATCTTATTATTTTCACTTGCTTCAACATCTGCTTGGGCCCCAAGAAAAATACTAAACTATGTTAAATACCTAATAGTAGCAGGTTTTCTCATTAACACGCAATTTCTTCTCCCTGACTTTGAGACAGAGCAAAGCGCTACGTAAAATGTCCTAATTATTAGAATTATGCAAAGATAGCTTCCATTTATGAAAATTAAATCATTTAGCAACTTGTATATAGTTAATGAAGCGTAATAAATATTGAACTAATGACATTGTACGTCCACAGAAGATAATACGCCAAAGCAATTCACAGCCATCATTTGCTACAAGGACAAGTAAACTTCCACAAGTATAGTCAACTCCCTAAGCAGATATGAGGGATTTATTATTATTATTATTGCTAGTGGGTGTTTTTCACAAATTTTTAATTTTGTTACACAGCAATGTTTTAGACACCCTATGAATAGCTAGCAGTGTGAAAGGAAAACTGGAAGTCTAATAAAATTTATGATAAAATCAGATCAAAAGACCTGTTTACAGAAGATGATGAACAAAATGAGAATGTTTGCACAAAACATATATTAGACAGCTTTTAATTTTCCTTTCAGTCTTTTGGGGAAGCTAAGGTATTTTCAACTGAAATTAATAATGTGTTTTATCAGTGTTGGACATTATTTTACACACAGCAGGAAGTGTCATCTGTCTACCTACAAATTAGGTATCTCAGTGCAAACTCAGACACTAAAAGCTTTCCTTCCCCTTTTTCCCCTTCCTCAAAGCTAGTAAGAATCAAGTCTTGGACTGTCAGCCAGGAGACACAGTGATGTTCTGCCACTTGGGGAAGCAGATCCCTTGTCTTTGACATCTGCAAAGGACACAGAAATTCTGCACCAGGTAGGAAACAAAATATCCAACCCCAGCTCCAAGACACTGTGTTCCTGCCAATGCAGAAACTGGATCTTTGTTCCTTGTGAGGAAGAAGTCATGTCCTCCAAGAACCTATACCCTTCCTGCCGGCAAAAGGACAGCGTGCAGCTCCAGCAGCATCAGCATCAGCACAGCACTCACTGCCTCCAAAAGGCCCGGTTGCAGCCCGGTCCCAGTAGCTGAGGAGACGCAGCTGCCAGACTGAACGCGATAGGTGTGCAGTGACCCAAGAGCAGGGGCCAGAGCCCTCATGGCCCAGGGGAAACAGCCCCCAGCAGTGTTTGGAGTCATCACATCAGGCAATTCCTTCTCAGTGGAATGTTAGCGTTCATGCGGCCAAATTCATGACAGTCTCACAATTTTAATAAAGTTGGCACATGCCTAAAGTCCTGATCTGAGTCCTGACCTCTTCTGACTAAGGTTATGAGACCAATAATGCAGCTCACGTTAGTATACTAATATTTCTCCATGTGCACGGTATCCAATTAGTCATATGATAACAGAAAGAATTGAATAACATTTTCTTTTGCCATAGATCATTACACAACAAGCAAAATTAATATTTAATTTAATATTTAATTAATATTTATCCTTACATAGGAAGGTTTTCAGAATGTATAAAACTTAGAAAACAAAATGCAAGAAAACTTTTTAGTAAGAAGATGACTAAAGAAATACTTAGAAATATGCCTTACATATATATATGCATAAAATATATGTATACAATTGTAATTTTATACACTATTTTACATATATTCTATAAATTCTTATCTTATAATTATATGATTGATGTGGTTATATAATTTATCATCATTATCATTTGTAGGTTTATATATATATGTGATTTTTCAATGATCGTGTATCTATTCCAGAAAAAAATCCCTTTCTGGAATTCTAACATCTTATTACAAGTTTCTGTTGCATGCTTTTCTGTTTATTATATGGGAAGATATCTTGTCAGCAATTATTGTGAAAAATCTTCCTTTGAATCACCCAGTGGCAGACTGAGCATCACTCCTTTGGTAATCATGTCTATCAATGTAGAAAGTGACCTTACTACAACATCCAGTTATTCAAATAGCCAAATCCACGCTAAATTAGTTTTGCCCAGATCCTAAAGATACATAAGTACATGCATATACACACATATAGTCATACAGGCTATATTACATGCACTCCCTTCTAATTGGTTTGGACATCTTTAAGTACGATAAAGAATTTTGCTTTACATTGTACTCACTGTTTTTCAAACCATCCAAAAAGCAAAAAACTAATGAAATTCCTTCTGTTCACTGAAACTTGTGTACAAGCTCTAGAATTCCCCTGATAAAACCAAGGGGACCTTGGTCCCACAAATGTGTTATACTACTGCCTGTGACTACCAAAATTGTGCTTTATCTACATTCCACTGATGTCCATGACTCAAAAAGCACTGCTGTGTCCAAGGGACAAATTTTGTAGTCAGAACCTAAATAATCTACTGAAGTCAAAGTAGACTTTGAGCAGAATATTTGTGGTTTTGTTTCCTTCTCTTTTCTTGGGTGAGGGAATAAAATGACTGAAACAGTTGAAATAAGGTAGATCCTTATTAACTAATGGTTTCCTCAATAGTAAAGCTTCCTTCATGCATGGTAGTCTTTGACTCTTAGGAGCAGATTGTGAAATCTGTGATCTACACAGAGATTGCCAGATGTTTTACAGCATCAAAAATCTGCTGGATGCAGCAGATCCATGATGGGATGCAGCCAGGAACTGTTTTCTTTCCCAGGCTCAAAGAATACAAGGCCTAAACAAGGAAACACTTTTACTTGTCACAGTCAGGAAAAACATCAAGTCGTAACACAACCAGGGAGACAGCCAGAGGATGCTGTGCTCCAGCTACTTCCCTGGCATCTCTTTTATGGGAGTAGTAGCAGAGGAGGAGGACTAGCATTGACCTACTATAACTCTACAGCCACTAGAGAAGTTAAAATAGGAGACTATCCTGTGCGTATCATCTGCCCTGAATTGGAGATGTTGAAGTGGGGACTTTCATTCTCACTGCTAATCCTGGAAAGAACTGACTGAAACAGCTGCCCTAAATGTCTTATATGATACACTCCAGTTCTCTTTAGCAGTACAGATATGAACATTTCAGAATGGAAAATAAGAGTCATCTTATGTAAATTTACAGTGGCAATCTCCTGAGCTAAAAAATATGAATGTCACTTTCTGACATCAGACATACAAAGTCAGGCTGCCTCTGCAGGAAAAGAAAAAAGGAAGTCAAATAGCCAAAAAATATCCTGTTCCAAAATCATATGAGCCTGAAAATGCCTTGTTTGGTTCCTGCAGTCACTGGACCATGTCCAGAATAAAACAGATAGCTGTTTACAGTAATGCAACATCTCTTGAAAGCCTTTCTAAGACACTCTCCTTTTCTCATGATCAAAACTCTCGTTATGCTCTGCCCCTTCCATGAGGATACTTATTCTTCTTAACTGCCAACAGTTACAAGATGTTCCACTCTTGCCTCTACAAAAAATATATTCACTTATTAATCGAAGAGAACAGTCTCCTTAGCACTCTGCTTTTCAGATCTACTGATTCTTGAACCAAAAAGATAAGGAGGGGAAAAAACTTTTGAGGAAGCCGTCAGAAGCCAGAAAGTAAGGGGTCACAAAAATGTTCAATAGGTTGCACCAATATTCTGAAAGTTTCCTGTTTGATATGTGTGGATATGGTTTCCTCAGACTGAATTCCCTTTGATCTCTAAAAAAAAAAGACTCAGAATATTACTCCTTCTGATGCAGAAATGTCACGAGGAGTAGGAGAGGGAGGAGGAGTAAAACTGACTCATCTTGAGAGATTCAACAATCTCTAGATATATTATCCATCAAGAAGACTATAATCAAATATATGAACAATGGATTATGCCACATGGATGATGAATGAGGAATCAGAACTAGGCTGGATGAAAGGTCACTAAAAGCATCAGTCTATGGTACTAAGAGAGGTCATTTTGATGTGATTAGAGATGATACAGTTAATATAGCTTTCTATCTCCTATAGTTAAATGAGATGGTAGAACTACAGTACCTTTTCAATACAAAAAAAGCAAAAAGCTATTAAAAATTATTATATATTCCTAAAGAAATATAAATTCCTAAAGAAGGGGGGGGAGGAATGCAAAAGAATTACTAGCCAGGAAAAAAAAAAAGCAGTAAAATGTCTGTTGGCCATACCACACCAGGACTCTGTTTCCTGTAACAGTGCTACAGAGATAATCAGAATGATAATGATCACATTTAAAGTAATTAAGAAAACATTGAAGGTCTTGAAGATCCCTAATGACCAAAACATTTGTTCAAGATCAGGGCACAGTCTATTTGCAAACTACGTATATCCCAGTAGCTTCATATTCAGTCAGAGCAGACAGTTGTAAAAGACAAAGATGCACAAAAGAACTTTGAAAACCCACTGGGTTCTCTGACTGAGGACACCTTCAAAGAATATTTTCCTTTTCTGAACCCAAGAGATACTGGCACATAAAAGTGAGTGTAAAATCAACTACAACAGGAAGAGGCGTTATTCCTTACGTATCTGACTCTAAACCCTTTACAGCTGCCCTCATAAAAAAAAAACCCACCAAAAAACACCAAACAGAAAACCCAAATCAAACAAACGGAAACCCAAACATAGTACACATATAGAAAAGAAACAGAACAGGAAAAAGTCATTTAAATAACAAACAGAAGCATCTAATAACAGCAGAAAAAAACGTTATTGAAACGTTTGTTTCAAATGTGTTTGAAACACATCTGTATTGTACCTGACAAGCAAATATTTTTTCTTTTAATCTTCACACTAAGTTTGCCTCCTAAAGCTAAGTATGCTTTTCACCAAATTCAAATAAAGTAGTTTAATTACTTCTGCTGGCACTAATTTATAGCCTGTAGATTCTTGCTAATTAAGAACCCTAATCACTGTTTCAATCTTCTCCATCATACCTCTATCACCTGGTGTGATTCATACCTGCTGATTCCCTTTAAGCACTACAGCCATATATCAGAAAGACGTTTCCTAGGATAAAAGTAAACTTTTTAACTATATAAGAGTTCAATCAAGGAGACTTATATGCCAAAATTTTATCCTTGCAAGTTTTAAACAAAACATCACAAATCCTACATTCTAGAGAAAGTCAATGCTCTGAAAAATTCAGCTTGAAAAGATTTTTGACTTCTAAAGCAAGATGTTCTCAAACAACAGTTTTTCATTGACTTGCTAGTTCTTCATTGAAAACCAAAGGTCAAGAGTAGCAAAAATGATGACCACCAAGAACACCAGTGTCAAAAACCAAAAATACCAACTCTTACTTGCCAATGAAACACAGGAAAAGTTTAGCAATGAGAAAACCAAACAAATTTCAGAACAGAAGTTTTTTTTTGCTAATTATTCATTCTGTTTATTAGTTTATCGAAATTTTCATATTTGCATACTTCAGGAGAATTTAGGGATTTTTCAAATATTGCTGTGATAAGATTTAGTCCTAGTTAATGCATATTCATTTAAGCTTTGTATGTTTATTACTGTACTCCTGGAATAGCATATGCTGTAATTAATCCTTTGTAGCTAAGTTTCTGGTTTTTCACAAGCATATCTGCTATGAAAAAAAATCAGTAATAATAAAAAGACAGTATAATCAATATAGATTTTACCATACAAATGCAGGATGTGCTAAAACAGGACACTACCACCTTCTTTTGCTGAAATCCTTACGTGGGGGGGTTTTGTGCATGAGAATGATGTGAAATCAATCAATGAATTAATTCAGTTCTTCTATGCCTTTTTTTACAAGGTGATGCTTTAAACGAATTGTAATATACAGTCCTTCTTAACCGTAAGGAGTTTGAAACAAATGGAGCAATGGCTGGGATATGTTTAATGTGCCTAGAGTGAATTGCTATTCTTACCAAGCAAAAGCATAGAAACTTCACCAGAACAAAGTATGCTGAAATAGGCCAAAATTAACAGAAGAGCCTTCTTATTTTTGTCAGCCTTGATTTGATAAAAACACAGATTTTGTAAGGCTGGTTATTTTTATAAAATCACAGCAATGAAAACGCAAAATGAAAACCTTTAACTGTTAATAAACACAGTAAATATAAATTTGATGAATGGAAGTACGACTTAGTTTGCTTAATTAGAACCAAAAGATTTACTGGCAATATTCTGTTACATTACAATTTCTTATAAGACAATATTTTTAAGGATCAAATATAAAAACCTAGGTCTTCATATGTGTTGCAACAAGACTTCCATAACAGTCTCTCAAAACACGCTGAAATAAGAGATACCCCCATTTAAATAAATGCTATTACACTTGGTAGAACTTTACTTTTCTCATTTACAAAATTTACATAATTCTACACTACCATATGTGGGTGGAGTAGGAGTTCAAAACAAATGAGTCAATATTTTTCTTCAGGAAAAATACCATTAGCAGAGCATTCATGAGCAATCATATAATCACAGGCAACTGTCCCAGACCCATAATATATGACGACAAACACACTTAAAAGAAATATCTCAAACAGAGAAAAAGCTTTGAGAATGAAAAAGCCAAAAAGTTATTCCAAAAACAATGAATTTAAGTGAAGCTTGACATCTTTCTTGCACCCAATTATAACACAGTCCCCTAGTCACCTCTCAGCTGTAAAATGAGATTATTAATGTCCCTATTCTGCCAATTTTTATATCTTTTGACTAGTAATACTTGAAGCTCTTCAGTGCAAGAACTTTCTCTTATGCTTTTAACTAAGATATACCTCAATGGGTTCCATTATATTCTGCTGAAGAACATAAAAGACATACAAAACCCACAAATTACCATTGTATTACACTGTAAGAGTTAATACTCTAGAACTGAGGAAGTTAAATATCAAAGCTACTACTTATTTTTTACCATTTCTTGCATGTAGGCATTTATGCCTAACCTCCATAAAAAAGATAGAAAAGACTAGTTTAAATATATTATTTTATTCTGTAAAAAGTTAAAATCCAATCCATTACAAAATTTATAGCTCATGTATTGCATGATAAATTTGGAAAACATCTTTCTGTCAAAATTATTGGGAACATTTTGTAGTAAATTGCCCTATTGTATGATGGAAAGCATGTATAACTGCAGCCAGAATGATCACTGAACCGAGTGAAGGCACTGAATACAGTCAGCAGTGACTGCATTTGTTTCAGTGAAGATACTTTACCGTGAAGATACCTTTTAAACAACGAAGTCTTTGCGTCAAACAGAAACACTCTAAAATGCTAAAAGTCTGGATATGAGCAGTCGAGTAAGAGCTTATTCCCACAATGGAAACAGCGCACCCTTCTCAAGTGGCACTTCTCTTTGTCATCCTTTACATACTTATCCCTCCCTGTAAACCTCTGCAGCCCTGTAGCCCCCAAAACATCATATTGCTGCTGCTAGTAACAAGCCACACTGTCTTTGAAACTACCTTTGCATGGCCTTGTGACTGACACCAGTCAGAACTGCTTTGACTGGACTTGTCTTGGTCTGCCTGGAGCTTTGCTTTAACTTTTTTTTTTGGTAGAAACAGAAATTTTCTAAGCTTCAGGTGGCTACTGCCTGATTTGTATTTGAATAATTGTGTGGTATAATCATAATTTTTACAGACAGTCTGAAGAAAGAAATATTAGTCCTAGTGTAATGGTGTAACATAGAGGAACACAGGCATGCTATGGTAACAGAGGCCTCAATAGGTGGGGACACAGAATGCAGTGTAGTGAGGTAAAAGCATGAGATTATAAGAAAGTGGATCCTTGAAGACCCCAGGACTGTAAAAAAAAAAAAAAAACAACAAAAAACCACCAGTAGTGAGTTAAAGGAATGCACATCTGGGCAAAACCAGATGCTGGTGTAACAAAGACCACAAAGAACAGCACTCAGTGTGTTAGACACTCTGTAATAGATTTCATTGTAATGTGAATTTGCAGACTGAAGCGTAAAACCAAGGTACGATACAGAACACACAATAGTAGTTCCAAGTGAGCACTAGAGAAAGGAAGAAGAAACCATCAATACCAACATCACAGTCCTCCTGGCAGAGGACAAAGGAATTCCCAACACAGACATCATGCTCTCCCAGCAGAGCACTCATGATGGTGGTGGCTCACCACAACTGAAGCCAACAGGCTTAGGATGCTGAAAAAGCATGGGAAGGATGCTTGTAAGACCACTGAAATTAGTAGACAGTAGGAAGTGTGTGTATAATAATAATTGGGGGTTATTTTCCCTTTACTAGTATTCTTTCCCTTATTTTCTTTTTTCTTCTTCCATAATAAATAGACCTGGACTAAAGAAGAATTCTTTGATTAGACTGTTAACATTTAAAATACACTAAATTCTCTGCCTTTCACATAATGTGTGTCCTTCTGGGCAAAAACTGGACAAGGAGTACTAAACCTCCCCAAGCTTATTTCCTGACTTTCATCACGTGACTGAAATTCTCCCTTTTTTTATCTATGCCATCTTTGTGCTTCTCAGTGTTCAAGTTCCTGATCGCCAAATTACTCCAAAAATAACTAACATAGATTTGGAAGCGAGATGACACCAAACAATTTACCAGAGCATCCAACTAGTTAAACTCAGGTTATTCTGGCTTCATTTATTCCTGCTACAGTGTCATACTAGTCTTACTGACCTCAAAACAAATTTCTCACTGACTCTTTCAGTGTAGATTCAATTTCTTTCTTGCCAAGCCTAATGTTGATGAACATGTAATTGTTACATTTTTTAGACAACAGACAATTTCTCTCCAGCACCTGCGAAAGAGGCCAAAATTTGCAATTTTTCCAGTAAAACAATAGTAAGAGTATTTTGATTAAAAATACTGTAAAAATTGCTGTATTAATTTAGACTTTTATTTTTTAACCTGCTTGTTGTCTTTTTGATTAGATTGCTAATATTTAAATAGAGCAGTAGTAAATTCTTGGGTTCATATTATAGTATGTTTCTTTTGCCCAGAATAACATTTTGACTGTAAAATGTCATCTATCTATTTTTGGTACAACAGAAAAAAAAACTCAGATTAAATAATAAATATAGAAAATAGTAATTAAAAAAACTATCTGGGTTAAGATACTGCCTAGATGGAAATAAAAAGGAAATCCTAAGTTAGAATGACATCAGCAGCAGTAAGAAACTTCTACAAGACCACATAAGCAGTACAAAATGTAACAAAATGAGTTTGGGAAAGCTTTTAATGAATCTATGCTCTCAGCAAAGCATAAACTTACCATAAGTACAGAAGTACTTTTCATGTAGCCTTCGGGAGTAAGATTCTGTATTTGACAGTGAGAACAAAGGAATGTCCAAAAATTCTCATATTTCTGGTGAAACTGCACAGACCTTTCATCCATAAGTACTAGATATAATCATGTCCCTAAACACCAGGAACTAGCATGCAGAATCTACTATGCCACACTGACCACATCTGTACCGAACTACCATGTGTAACTAATTCTAATTTAGAATGTAGAAATGAAAAGTGACAGAAGAACCTGTGGATGTTTTATTGGCCTCTATGCTAAAGATATGAGCACTCATAAATAATGAAAAACTAGCTTTGCTGTTGACACCTGTTTCTTGGAGAATATTAAAATTTAAAGGAATACTATGGATGACAGAGGGAAACTACATGTTTCCATAAGAGCAATGTGCAATATGACAGTAACAGGAAAACAACTGAGTTTTCAATTCCAATGGGCTGCACTTAGTTTAGCCAGAAGTTGTTTTTGTAATTCAGTGGAGTATACTAATTTTCCTCTGGGCTGCTTTTTCATAACTTTAAATATTAATCCTCTGGACTAGCTAATTTAGCTACTTATCTAAGTAGCAACAAAAGTTTCTATCACAATAGTTTTATTTTCATGCTATGTAAGATATGTACTGTGTTTGTTTTAACAAAGAAAGATATTAATATCCAATATGTATAAACTTTGAAATGTAAATATTAAGATTTCTCTTAACTGAAATGACTAATCAATAGGAAAATACACAATGATGCATATTCTTTATGTGACCCATCTACCCACATATACAAATTCTCCAAACTCTAATCAGAACTAATCCCTGGACAACCTCTGTGTTAATGAAATGATTGATACATTGAACAGGAACACTGAAGGATCAGGGACCAAAGTTGATTTCAGTCTCTTCGAAAAACTGCTGCAATCACTAGTCTGAGATCTAGTGACTCTTATACAGGTTTTTACTGTTTCAAAAATCCCTCAATCCCTGGTTCCATTGGGGTTCAGTTCTGACACACAGAGGATGAGTAGTGTGAATAGCAAGTCGGTCTAAGCTGAAGTGCAGAGACAGAAACCCTTCCTCCAAGGGCTTCTCAAAGGTCTGCTCATATATCTCAGATAAGTACTCCAGCACATGCATTTAAAAAAATAGAAGAGTGGTGCCTGACATACAGCCTATGCTCACTGTTCTCTTTTGGTCACCTCTGCTGAGACTTGATCAATTTACACAGCCACTTAGTCACTTTTACCAACAAGTGTATAGAAATCTTCACAAATCTAGCTTGACTAAACCATGCTAAAGCCTAAAGAGGGACTTGTTCATTCTTTTTCTGATCTGTCTTCTTCTTATTCCCAGATCTTCTTCAGTTTGCCAGCACTGAAAATGTCCCAGATATCCAGGGTAGGATTAAATTTATGGATTAAGATGACCACATCCAGGTTTGTATTTTAAAACAGTTCCATTGACATACAGCAGCTACACGTCAATACTTAAGATGTCTTACTCTGTGAACCAAATGGCAACCCCTACAGAAAAGTAGTAAAAGAGTAAAGCTAAGAACAAAGTTTCCATAAATGAGAACCCCAAACATTATGCCTGAAATCTTTATTCCACTTTGAGCTATGAATGAGGAGGAGTACTGGGAGTTCAGCTGAGGCGCTGTTCCTTAGATCCTAACTTGCTCTGACTCCCCTTCTATGCACCTAACTCTGCACATCTCACCTAAATGTTTTTATTTCCACAGAACTAAGGGAACAATTCACTTCTTCTACAGACATTAAACATTGCTAGAAGTAAGAGGTCTTCAAATACTTTACTTCAACATAACTTTTACCAGTGCTTTTTCCCTCTTGGATCTTCTTGCTCTATAAATAACTCCAGGTACCACACAGGAATGCCAGTAGCATATGTGAAACTTGCAGGTTTCAGTTTTAGACAGAGATTTCAAAACAGCAAAGAAAAAAACTAAAAATTAAACAAAGGCAGTAATTTCACTCCTGTGCACATTGGCAAAGATAGGAGGTGTAGCATTGGAATAGGATCTGCACGTCTATAGACTTGAGAAGACACTGGTAAGAGTTCATATACATTTTCTATCTTTAACTACAACAGAAGCTCGAGGATATTTCTTTATTGAACCTAATTGTTCAAGTCCCTAGAAATGGCAATTCCAACTGAAAAAAAAAGAACCTAATACCAGTCTCAAATGAAGTCTTTGTTAGAGGTTTTTATCCAAGTAGAAAGCTGTCAAATTTCTAAAAAAAATAAATCTGCTGCTTGTTGTGTCTTTTGTGAATGCAGTTTGGCAAAAGAGGGCAAAAACAGAAATGCATTCCCAAGACACACATCCCGACTTTTTTAGATCTTTGGCATAAGCAGCAGACAAAGTTTGAAGTCAGGAAATGTCAGCGGTATCTGATTATCGCCTCCCACTGCCACATGTATTGTTACTTGTCTTTTTGCTGAGCAATGTGGGAAATGCCAATATTTATTTTCATGTAAAAAATCCCCAGGATATGCAATTTTTTTTGTTTTTTATTTCTAGGCAATGAACTAATGACTTCTAAAAGGGAAATTTAACACAGAGAGACAGTTTTTCATGATGGTCCACTGAATTTTTCTACTTTCTACTAGCCAAAGAAAGAAATTAATGTAGATTTTTTCTATTTTTCATAATATTGCTACAGTCTTTCTTGTTTGCTTTACTAAATTCTGTTTATTTCCATAAAATTTCAAGACATAACAAATTTCCCAGTCTCAAATTTGGAAATAGATGTGCTGCATAAAAAGATCAGTGAAAATTAAAAATCAAATCCTATCCTTAGAGGGATGTTCAGAGAGGGAGCCCTGAACTTCTTATGGAGAACTTCTTAAAACTTTCAATATTGTCTCTATCTTTTATGATTTCTTAGAATTTTCTTCCATAATATGAACTTCCCTCATACCAAAAATGTAAAAAATAAACATTTAATGTGCATGTCATAAACTCTCTTTTAGCAAAGCACAGATATCATAAGTTACTCAATATTCTAACAAGTCCTCAGGAACATATACTGACTTTATAAATGCATGTTTGATTTTGGCAATGTAATGCCTATGCAATTAAGATAAATGAGATAATCATGCACTTATATCACACTGAAACTTTAAATGTAGATATCACAAAACCCAATAACAAGTTCCTATTCCAAATGGAGCATACTAATAGATACATAAGAAGGTTCCCAAAAACTCAGTAGTAGTGCAGTCATGTGAACAGTAATATTACAGCTCTTTATTGGTTTCATACCGTGAAAGCCACTACATTTCAATTTTGTGATGTTATTCAACACAATTTGATCTGCTATTTTATGCCACTGTGCATAACAACAACAAAAGATATAAGACAAGTAATAAAATAAGAATTTGTTAAAGTCAACTGCCTTGTCCCTTTATAGAGACGTTAGGCTGAGAAAGAGGCAGTAAGTTAGATTCGGAATTGTCAGGCTATTAAAAGAAATTAATTTTGCTCTGATTATGCCAATGAGAGCAAAAGAAAGAAAGAAAGAAACAAGAAAGCATAGTTATGAGTAGTTTAAAAAGTACTTAACTCCATAAAGAAGTAAGTCAAAGAATAAATGCTACATCTAAATGATAGTCTCTGCAGATTTATTCACTTTTAGCTTCTTGGGTGTGATTCTGAGGACATGTTCCATGCTGCTGACACACACTTTGCTTCCTTTCTTACTAATATATATTGGTTTCTGGTATATCAAGTTCCAATTTATGACTTCCTAGAAAAAAATAAAATAATAAAATAATAATAATAATAATAATAAAGTAAGAATAATCCCATGGCATAACCTAGACGTGCTTTCCATGTTTTGCATTTTCTGCTATTGATTAATACTTTCAGAATTTTTTTAATAGAAATAAAATTTTCTGTATTGGCTTTAGTATGCACTAAAACAAAATAGATATAAAACACAATTTCCATTTTTTTTGACTGCATATTTGCAAATCTTTGAAACAGCTGGAAAACAAACAGGATAATATTTTTTTATTTTGTTTTTCAGCAGATAAAAGAAAAAAAACCAACTCAAACCAAAACAATCCAAGATCTGTAAAATGCTGAAATGTCTCTTTATACAGATATTACTTATAAAGCTACAATACCTACAATATTTACTTCCTGCAGTAGTGGTCTAACATTATTCACTAAACAGTCCAAGAATGAAAAATGTCAGAGAGCAATTCTCTTTCCATAAACAACCCTAACACTCAACTAGCAAAAAATTATTATCAAGAGTCTGGTGTTTTATCTGAAGGAGTTTAATACCAGTCTTCATCACCAAAACTCTCAAGATTTATTAGGTACGTCATGCTTTAAAATGCCTCTGAGAATCCCCTCAGACATTTACATAAAGTAGATCTCATAAAACAGCTTTATAGCTGAAGAGTTAATTTTTTCACAAAGGAAAGAGAAACATTCATTATAACATCATATGACACATAAAATCAAAAGAAAATTTTAAATACCTAGGCTAAACTAAAACTCCAGATGTTACACTACTAGTTAAGGTCAGAAAATTTGTATTAAAAATATGTACCTCTACAAAAGTCAATTTATATCCACAAAATCTACCCAGAAATGCACTCAAACTACCAAAATAATATCAAAATTAGCTTTCCAGATTTGTATCTCATGTAAAATATATTATATAAAAGTATTTGTAAAAATAAAGCTTTATTGGGCAGTTTAAAACAAAACAATACAAAAACGTCCTTCTTATTGTAGGCAAATTACCCCAAAAATTCAAAAGTAAGCAAAACCAAAGAATTTTGTCAAACCTAAAACAGATCACAGAAATCACAGATCAGATACAAAAACTCTATGAAGAATCCAGTTCATTTTTCTGTCATCCTACAGTTCAAATCAAAACAAAATATCAGTCATCTCAAGGACCTTATTTAATAACAACTCAGCATCCTGCTTACTGTTTTAATGTTAGACAAGTCTCTGTAGAATTGCAACTTCTTTCAATTTGTCCACACATGTGATACTTAATAAGATTATTTCAAATTTCTGTAACAGAAGTCATACATCGCATTCAATAACATCCACTGACTGCCATGTGTTCATTATACTGTATTTTTGTCTCAGCAGAATCCAACAATTTTCAGTAATGCATTATCAGGGAAAAAACAAAACAAAACAAAACAGGGTGTGTCCCCAGGTGACTTACAAGGAAATTTATGAAAAATAAGCCTCTAAAAAAAATCAGTATTTCTAAACCAGACAGACAAACTGATTGAAGCTAAGTTTGCCAATGTTAATTTGACCTTCTGTTTCCCTTAGTAATTTATACTCTTTTTAGAGAGAAGCAAATAGAGCCACCTGGGCTACTCGAAAGGGTCATGTATTTATGTTATGACAGGCATTGATTACACTATTTCGATAAGTCAGCTAATGAATAGCAGTAAAAACTAGCTTGCAGTGGAAGCCTGCCAAGGTTCTATTTAGAAAACCACATCCAGATATATAAAAAACTCTTTACAGATTAATGAAAAGAAAAAAATGGCAATATATTAATTATGTTCAAAACTGAATATTCCAATTAAGTGGAAACAAATGCACTTTGCTTCACCAAATACTGTCATTTTAGTTTTAAAAAAACCTCCATTTGATAGGGAAATGGGAGCTAGTAAAATGCCCTTAATGAAAAAAAAGTAGCATTCTTGAATCTTGACTGATTATTCAAAACTTCTATTTGCTATTAAAAAAGAGTGCAAACATACCAAGCACATGCCATCTAAAAGACCAGTGTTCTTGTGTTTATGATCCAAATTATCCTAATGATACCATGCCATCCCAAAATAAATGGCAATAAACCATTAGAAGACATTTACATATAAACACTAATCCACGAAGAAATAAAGGCAGCATTCACTAGGTCTAAAGTCTAATCCCAAATTCAGTGTCAAGAAAATTTATTTCTCTGATTTGCTTCTGGAAACAAAGGTCCCAAGCACAAAACATCATTTCAAGCTCTGGCACTTTTATGCCTTTTTCCAGTATGGACTCTACTTCCCATAGAGTGTAGATACATCTCTAAACCAGACAAAAACCTCACAATATCCTGCATGGATGCAATTTCTTGGTAAATGTACAGTGCACCAACTATTTTACATCATTTATCTGGAGACCAAGATACTCTGGGACAGATTCAAAAGCATGAACATCTACAAATGCTGGCAACTCATGCACCCTGATACACAGTTACTAATTTAATTAAGAAATTTGTAGTCATTCATATGCAATCCCATGTAACTCCATGAAAATGTAACATACTTTGAAAATACTGGCTGCCTCATAAAAATTTTAAGTATCAGTTGTAAAGCAGACTGAATTGTACATGAATTATGCTATCCTTTAACTCTTGAGGGTCACAGAAATAAAAGTCTAATATAAAAAGCTTTGCTAAATCAATCTTGAACAGTGGCATAATCTTCCTCTTGTTCTTTATCTCCATTCTTATGCATTAATATCCACTTCACTTCTTTGTTCAGCCCTCCACTTAACACATACTTAGCTCTATGGCCAGCATATACAACTACTCTCTGGGAGCACCTTCACAGGCAACCAAAGAGCAAATCTGTTCATACTGAATAGCTGCACTGCATCTGCAGGACACTGCCCAGCTCCAAGATTCAGCCTTGTTTCTAACTAAAACATCCCTAAAGCCCTGGAGAGAACACCACACAATACGCTCTCCACTACAGCCTGTGCAACTAACAGTTTTTGGTCCATACAGGCAAGCTGCACTGATCCAGCAAAAATGTGAATGAAAGCATGGCAGAACCTCCCAGATAATCAAAGCATGCGAGTAAACACAGCCAGGAAAGCCAATCCTGCACCAGGTTTCCTTACAGGCAATTTTTTCAGATGGAGGACCAGGATTAGCACAGACCACGCTGCCCTTGCTGTCTCTGCCCTGGAAAACCACACAGGATGTGCTGCCACCAAAACATGCAGAACCTGCCTGATATGAAGAGGACTAGGAGTACTTCCACCAGGCCACAGAAAACACTGCTAGAGAAAGAACACTTAGGGATATCTAAATTACAGTAATAGCAGTGTCCATCTAAGGAGCGGCTGGGAATACTCCAGCACTTGCAGTGACCCAATACAAGTAGCCAAACACTGAGGGGAGTTTTGTTGTCTCCACGTCCACATTCTGCCTGGGCCACAGTGATTTTTATTTCTCCTCATTGCTGACAGTACACCTTCAGAAGCCAGCCTATCCAGGGTCTATGGGAGAGGGAAAGTGCCCAAATAAGAAACCAAAGAAACTCCTTAGATTGTCAGTAGCTAAAACAGTCAAAACAGCAGCAGTAGGACAGGAGTGGAAGCATTTGCTTGGAAGGTCCTTGGAAAATGTCATTTTTGTTAACTGTAATAAAAGGGGTAGGTATCTTAGGGCAGAATGGGCTTTTCAAAGCAAACCTTCAGCTATCAGAGGCTCAGCCTCTGGGCACTCAGTAAGAGCTGAGGATATGGCTCAAGGCCTTGTGAACACTGTAATTAATGAGAATTTTTTCAGATAAACCACATCAGCAAAGCAGGTATCCTCACATGATACATGTTCAATTCATCTACATACCTGAAAAAAATAAACCATCAAAATTCTGGCAAACCTCAGACAGGTAGAAGACACTGCCAATGATCAGTAAGGTCATGGAGTGGACATGGGACTGTCAAGGATGTTTCTGATATAGCTCCAGAAAGGCTGTTATGATTACTGAGAGACCAACCAGGGGAAAAAGTGTTATGTAGAGGATGAGCTGTAATGACAATGATAACCATGCAGACTCACTGCAGAACTGCTGTGCTACAGACTGGCACAAGCCTGGTTATGGCGAGATTCCAGAACACAATTCCTTTCTGCTTCTGGGCTCTGATTCAGAACTAGAAACAAATGTGCTACCTCCCTCATGTCAAGGGTAATTCCTCACAAAGAGCCACGAAGGTTATCTTGCACATTTGAAAATTATCGGTCAGTGGGTGGTTATCTCAGGTCTGATCCCAAAGGGTTTACCAGAAATACGGACAGCCCGTAACAAAAAGTTTTACAATTCTGCGCAAGACTCTTGAGAGATCAGTATGGCTGTGGTAGGTTGACCTTGGCTGGATGTCAGGTACCCACCAAAGCTGCTCTGTCACTCCCTTCCTCAACTAGACAGGGGAGATAAAATTGAAAAAAAAGGCTCATGGGTTGAGATAAGGACAGGGAGAGATCACTAACCAGTTATCATCACATGCAACATAGACCCATCTTGAGGAAAATTAATTGAATTTATTGTCAATCAAATCAGAGTAGGAAAATGAGAAATAAAACCAAATCTTTAGAACCCCTTCCCCTCACCTCTCTCTTCTTCCTGGGCTTAACTTTATTCCCCATTTTCTCTACTTTCTCTTCCTCAGTGGTGCATTGAGACGAGGAACGAGGGCTGTGGTCAGTTCACCCCTATTGTCTCTGCTGCACCTTCGTCCTAAGGGAGAAGACTCCTCACGCTCTTCCCCTGTTCCAATGTAGCATCCCTCCCACGGGAAACAGTTCTCCATTAACTTCTCCAATGCAAGTTCTTCCCACAGGCTCCATTTCTTCACAAACTGCTCAAGCACGGGTCCTTTCCATGGGGAGCAGTCCTTCAGGAACAGCCTGTTCCAGCATGGATCCCTTGTGGGGGTCACAAATCCTGCCAGCAAACCAGCCTGGGCTTCTCTTGCTGGGTTCACAGGTCCTGCCACGAGTCTTCTCTAGCACAGGCTTCCCACAGGGTCACAGCCTCTGTTAAGCAGCCACCTGCTAGGGCTTAAGGGGAATCAGACATAGCTGAACCATTCTACAAGAACCTATGAATCTGAATGATGAACAAACACTCCAGAATGAGACACTATCATTACCTCATAGACTTCTATTTTATAGTTCTAAGTAAACAAAACATACACAGCCACAAATTCTAGGTGAACCTCTAAACCTAGAACCTCTAACTGCACATGCATTCCTTATGCTTCAGTGCTCTTTAAACTCTCTTTGTTAGGTACTATCCAATACCATTAATTTGTCTCCTCACAAGTCAAAGCAGAAGACTAAAATCAGAGGCCAACATTTTCAACAGACCTGAGTTCTATTGTTAGCTCTGCACAGACCTCCCATGGACAACTAACTTGCATGTATTGTAATTTAAGCTCTCAAAGCATTATAATAAAAAAACATACACCAACCTCAAAAGGTATTATGATAATTAGTTCACTCTTTATAAAGTATTATGAATTTTTCAAAAGAGAAATGCTGCAGAAAGATATTATACTGCTATGAAACCATAACAGTCTACAAAGGACAAATGTTGACAAAGGGCATAGAGGATTATGGCCTTCAAGTAAATAATTTTTCTATCTTGGTCTTTTTATGGACCTTATCACTGTAAGGTCTGAACAACTCAAAAATACTAATTAACTGAGTCTTTTTAATTATCCTCCCTGCTTACACAAGGGAAACCCTAGACCCAGTCCAATCTAAGTTCTCCTTTACCACTAGATGAGTCAGAAGAAAGGAAGGACAAAGCACAGTATGTAATGTTGATACTCACTGACCTAACATATTCTTCCAAGAAGGCTGTGCGAAACAGAGCAATCTCTGAGTTATCTGAACTCATACACAAGGTCTCATGGTGCCATATGTGAAACATTTATAAGCCTCTCAGCAGTGGGTCCAAATGCTCTATACCTTGTGCATAACCAATAAGGCTTAAACTCGTAAAACAAGCAACGTTAATATATTCAAGGCTCATTCCCTTGAACCCAAGACTGTTTCTTGAAACATTTTTAATAAAGGATCAGGGATTAAAAAAAAAAAAATAACAACACAGTATTATAAACCTATGTAACAGATAAAGTTATGTTTTGCTAATAGCAAGACTGTACCAATCTGTCCGATTCTTCTTGTACATGCTTCAGTGAAACTACAAAGTAAGCACAAGGTGAAATTGTTCTGTTTCATTAAGCCGCTGATAAAAATCTGTAAGTGCATATAATATGAAAATTATCAGGTGGACTACAACAATGCTTAAAGTCCTCTTCTAGTCTTGGGGAAAAAAATAACAAAAGAGAGATTTAGCTAATTGAAAAATGGAGATTTTCTATCTACAGTGGAGTTATATTAATTAGGAAAAAATTATATGCTATTTACTCAGCCAGTCAACATGCATCTTCAGTGAAAGAGCTCTCAGATCGTTTAAAGAACATATCAGGTCTCATCTATTTTTGGTTCTGGTTTGGTTTGGTTTTGCAAAAGTTGAAAGCCTCAGTTTCTTCTCCTTTTTGAACAGTGAGGGACTGATCCTACAAATTACTTTAGTGCCAAACCGCAGCTAGTATTTCAACTAGGAATAGGAACTAGTGATAAAATCTGAAATGCACTCTTCTGCTTTTTAAACATAGAATATATGGGCTGCTCTCACTTTTTTGAACATAGATACTTCCTTTTTTTTTTCTCTTTCTGCCTTCTTTATTCAGATATCTAAGTCAATAACAATTTAACTGACCTGCCCATGCCTTGCCTTTGTCTTCCTTTTCACATTACATGTTTGGCTATTTTTAGGGTAGAGCCTTTGGTGACAGAAACATTGTTTCTATCAATCCCCAGACCATAACTAATGTAAAACATCATAATTATATGAAATAATGTCTGGGCAGGATAGCTATGACAAGCTTAGAATTCAGCACTTACTCCGGGGAAAAAACATATCATGTTACCAATTGGATTTTTCTAGATGTATTTTCAGTGTCAATGCAACACAAAAGTTAAACACAAGCAGAGTTTCTAGGTACCAGATACAGCTCAACTAAGCACAGAAGCAGGAACTGAAGGACTGATGCATGCCCTTGCAATACAGGGAGAGCTTTGAAGTCATTTTTGCATGAGTTGACACAATGTTGAGAATTCAACAGTCCCATTGCTAAAATTCCGAGAAGCAGAGGAGGGGCTTTTCTTTCTACCCCATCTTCCTCACAAGCCTATGTCCATAGGTACTTCATGAAACAAAAATATCAGCATGCTGGATGCCACGGTGCGGCCTTCTCAGATACAAATCCCTATTTTGAGCAACATAAAATGCACCCATCTCCCAATGAAACTAAAAGCAGTATTTTTACCAAATTGCATACTCTGGCTTTGGGGTGGGACTGTATGCAGTCCTGAAGATGCACTCTCAAAGCAGGCCTACTCCTGAGCTAAACTTACTGGAGTGCTGCAGGGCAGCATATGCAGCTCAAACAAGAAGCTTCCCTATACAGACACACAGACATGGCAAAGGATAAACTGACCATTTTGTTGCATTATTCTGGCTATTTTAAGCTGAAAGATGGACAAGGCACTGTCCCTACATCAAACTAACTCAGAGAGGGGGCTGTTGTCCCCATATGTCCACTAGAGAATGTTTCCTGCAATGGGTATCTAAGAGAAGGAAAGGGTGAGCAATTACTAAGTTTTGGACAAAAATTTCTCCTCCTTAGTAATGAAAATATTACAGTCATTTGTAATATTACACACTCCTTTTTTTTCAGGTTCAGAAAATACTCTGTTCCAAATCACAAAACCCTTTTCTCCAAATGGGCCATTTACCCAGAAACCTACATCTTTACCTTCCATTAAAATCAAACAGGGGCAACACAAGTTATCTGCTTGTTTGATTTGGTTAGTGAGCATTTTCATCTGGATTTCTTTACTGTAAATTGTTTTTTTAAATAACTTAAAAACAACAGGGTTCTCTCAGTTCTTAGACTGAATACTAATGGTAAAATAGGAAGTTGAAAACTCTGGCAACACTCCATTCCAACCACTTCTAATGTTATTTCCACCTAATGAGAAGATAACTACCACTTCAATTCTACACAGTGAAGTTGTCTATGAAATCTAGTCTAAAAAGATGACAACCTTTGCCTCACTCTCTGCAATTGGTTGCATTATATGCAATTAGTA
>NW_020897704.1:7465754-7488996 GCF_003984885.1 Neopelma chrysocephalum
TTAAAAACAGATGCAAAGACTCATGTCTTCCTACTACTATATTCACACATAACCCTATCTACTAGTTCATACTTTCCAAAAATAACCATCAAAATAGCAAAAGTAACATCAAAGTGCCTCTCTTTGCCTGATACTGGCCTCTGTGAATATATTTTTGTTTTCATAAAGAGTAAATAGGTACCATTCTCAGAGTATTCAATATCAGATCTATATACAGAAAGACGCTTCCCCATGTCCATCATTCTTCCCATGTAGAGTGGAAAAACCTGGGCTGCCAGCAATTCTTTCAGGTTTTCCAGGCAATTGATTGTTCCTTTGCTTACATCTCAGCAGCTGTCCCCCAGCCTCAGTCCCTGGCAGGAGGAGCACAAAAGCCATAGAAGTGGACCTCTGTGGTCTAGAGCAGTAGTCAAGGTCCTCGTCCCCTGTGTGGAAGACCCTGGATATTTGGTTTCACTGCGGCTGGAGTCAGCTTTTCTATGACAGTTAAATGAAGAAGGGGGATAATCTCAGTTTAATATCCCGGAGTCAGTTTTTACTGTTTACCATCAAACAAAAGAAACTCTCCAGGGAGGTGAATCTCTAACCCTATCGATTTCATAGCAATGGAGCTAATTTACATGGGCTTTTTCCACCTGCTGATGTTTTGCTGCAGACTATTGGCACAGCAGCACAGGTGCCACCAAGACCCTCAGCAGCCCTTCCCTCTGGCTACCTGATTCACTGGAAGCAGTGCAGCAGCGTGAGCCAGCCTCCCCCCAACCCACCCGTGCAGAAACACGGATGAGCAGGGGACAGGTGATGGCTCACCTCTGCTCTTCCGTCAGGCAAAATGGAGCTGCCACACTGAAGACCATCAGGCAGTTCAGATTAAATTAACCCTCATCACTGAAGGGCAGCCTTTCCCTCTTTCTGCTTGACAAGCAGTGTTAATATCCCAGCCATGTTCCAGACTTATTCAAAGACTAGTCTTGTGCAGACTAAATACATTGAGTATTTGGTAATATTTCTTATTCAAAAACATGTCATTTGTGTTAATATCACTTTCTTCTGACTGGAATTAGTTTACACTACATTGAAAAGCCTATTCTATTGACCAAGAAGCAGAGTAAATTGAGAAAATTAATGACATGTTGAAATAAATGACTGCTTTCTCCTCTATTAAGCATGTTGAATTTAGAAAAAAAAAAATACAGATGTATGACACAAACTGTGGAGCATGCTCTTCTTAACAGTAATAGATGAAATAATTGAACGAAAGCACACTAATTCCAAGTAGAAATGGACTTAAATGTTAAAAAAAGGAAGATAACAGAACATTAATGATTTTTTAGAAACATCCATTTTCATACTTTTCTGTTTTTGAATCACATTATTTAATAAAGCTCCAGAAAGATACTGTGCACTGCAAATTTTAATTTATGCAGCATGTAGTTCATCTGCAGTTCTGAGACAGCCTTACTTCTTAGAGGATTAGAGCACAGTATTATTTCAATGTTGGTCCACAAAGACATTAATTAAACAATATATAGATAAGTTCAAAGCTGGTTGAATTTCAGGCCAAGAAAGCTTTCTAGCTATCTTTTAAAATGTCTTTTGTAGACATTTATCAAATTCTGCAGGTTTGCTTGCTGAAACTGATAAATCTTATTTACATTTGAGGAATTTTAACGCAGCCTGTTTGGTGACTCAGATGAGCAGTGTTTAGATCACTTGCACAGTGCTCCAACCTGCACAGAACTTCGTCCTGCGAGAGCTCATGCTACTCCTGCCAGAATTAGTCTGTGTATCCATTTTCTATGAGCCATGTTTGTGTTAGAGAAACACAAGCCAGAATCTTGTCAGCTGAACTCGCTACTTGCTGTCTAAGCACTGCTACTGCTGCAGCCATTGAGCAGAATATTTTGATTCCAAGGATAAGATTTATAGCATTTCAAGTTAGTAAATAATGAAAAAGTCATAGCATATACAAATCACACTTGCAGGGTTTAAATTCTCTAAGTTTTACTGTTTTTTTTCCTTCAAAGGTTTCAACAGAAAAAAAAAGTCGTATTTGAAAGGCATAAAGGTATTTCCAGCTTTTGCTGCAGTATTTGAGAAACATACATTGCAGTAAAAAATCACAGCCTAAACTAGAAATCCTTAATCAGCAATTACTGTGAAGCAATGTAAATCCTGATGTATCTACAGATGAAAAGAGGTCACACAACTCAGCCCAAATACTCCATTTTCAGAAAATCACAATTCTAGTTGAATTTGTAATATTAAAAAATCCATGTGTATTTACAGTCAGATTATAGGCAGCTAGGGTACACCACCTTTTTCAGTAAAATATTTACTTCCATATACATCAAATTTAGAGTTTGCACGGTGCTGTTAATGTGTTACATTTAAAAGTGTATTAACAATTTTCAAAAGATGGAAGATGCCATTTATAAAGCACATGCCTCCAAAATCCTCTGGTGGGCAAATGATACAACGGAAGGGCCAGCAGGAGGTAACACTTTCATCACTCTCTCTAACACATGAGACCAGGACAGGTCCACAGAATAGGTCCACAGAGATAGGTCCACAGAATAAAGGAAATACTGCATGAGAGAATCAGAGATGGAAAAGAGCTTACAGGAAAACAGTGGTTTTTTCTTTGCTCAATGTAGTTCATGTGAGTTTGTACCCTAAATTCTGCAGTTAATTTCAAGATTAGACATCTCAGGATCTCAAACCTTCCAATTTATGTTGGTGTTGAATAAAATCAGAAACCTCTCCTTGATATGTGGTTTGGTTCACAGCTAAGTCATGGTTCACCTAAAAGAATCACGAACTTCTGTTAACCTTCCAGTGAAATTAAGTCAGGCAAGTGGTTCCTATAAAAAAAACGGAAACTAGAGTTTTACACCATACAACTGCACTAATCTTCCACTTCAAAGCCAGTAAAATGTTAGTATTTGCAGTCAATTATGATGGTCTGAAAAAAAAAGTTGAGATGTTCCTTCACAGATGAAAGAGGCAAGCAATGTGAAACCCTAGGAAATGTCATCCCTAGGAAACAATACGTATTTGGGAATCTAATTTCACCTACTCAGTTGCTAAAAATGGTGGGAGTTCGGTTTTGGGGTTTTTTTAAATCAAGACAGATATTTGATTACCAAAATCCAAAGCTTTTCTGTCACAATTTATGTTCAGTAGAGTTTCCACTTCATTCAGAAGAGTTTTTTCAAGCTCCTAAATTTAAAGGACTTCCTAATTTGAAAAAAATAACAAACATGAGAAACCCTGAAATTTATTACTCTCCTTCTCCTACACCCTGATCATTTGTTTGCAGTAAAAATACTTACAAATACAAAACCAACTTGAAAAGCCTGTGTCCCTAATACACTGGAAAATATGCAGTCAAATTCACAAGACACTAAGCTTTTCTTTGTAGACATAAAAGCCATAGCAATTCCCAACTACATTTCTCAAACAGCAGGTATCAAAAAAGAAAAGAAAATACTGTTGTGCAACTGCCAGAGAACAAATAACTCCACTCATTCTTCTGCTCATAGCTTTTCCTAAACCAAATAAGGGAAAACCATTACACATTTTGACTGGTTTTATCACTACAAACAGGAAGACAAAATACAGAATATAAAATTAGAGGTGATTAATTCAATATTAGTTGCCACAGCTAAACCAACCCCTATGAGTTCAGTTCTGCACAAAAAAAAAAACCAAAACAACCATGTTTTCCTAATTTAATTATGAAAGCCTGGAATATTATTTTATAAGATAAAGGTCCTAAAAAATCAGCTAGTAATACAAGCTTATACCACTTCTGATCAAGTCTTCAGAGATGAGATACAAGTTTTAATTTCGAAATCTAACCTCCAAATGCCAGTTTAAACCCCTATGAGATCTTAAATCTTGCTTTTTGCCCCAGTGCTTTTTTATGTGCAAAATAAAATGTTACTGCAAATGTGGTTATTGAATTCTTTTTATTGCACATCTAATTAGAAGCTCAAAAGAATTCTGAGACACAAATTTTAGAGGTATTGTTAATACAGAAAAAGCTTAAAATACAACATGGGAAGAACTGAATGCCTTTCTGATGATGGGTTTAACAGAAGTGGGATGAGAACAATGAAATGGAAAGCCAAGTAGGCAGGAACTAAAAATAATTTGTATGAAAAATTTGGGAATTTACTGGTTGGAAATGAAAAAGGAGAAAAAAGGACTAAAACGATGAACTGATGACAGATTAATTTTATGCTGTGAAAAGGACAACTGCTGTCCTAACAAATGGGAATGGGACAGGTACTCCTAAAAAGAGGGAGTCAAGTATTAGTATTAGTGCTCAACACTACTGCAAGACTGCTAAAAGTAAGACTGTACTTTTTCAAGCCACTGTGGGGCAAAGAAGAAATGAAAAGGGTACTACACGTACACATTCTGAAGTAATGCTGGAAAAATAACTGTTTTTCTTTAGTGAGGCAAAATGAAGGCTAAATGGAAAAAGAGCATGTTTGTAATTTCAGCGGTAACAAACACTGGAAGGAGGGAAAGTGCAAAATAAAAAATGGATACATGCTGCAAATAAATTAAGGCTGAAAAAAAAGTCAGATTTCCAGTAACAAAAGTGATGAAAATCTAAACCAGCCCATGACAGGAGTAAGGGGTGAAAAAATCTCTACCAAACACAGTTTATAGACAAAATATATGTAGTTGACTATTATGATCTACGAAGTTCTGGTGTTTAACTTGAAAACTTTAATTAGATGAATAAAAGTTGGCAAAGGGCAAAAGAGAGAGTAAAAGGACTTGAGCAATAGAACAGTTGCAGAGCTGATCAAAAGAGAGATGGGAACCTACAGTGTTTAAGACTACTAACTTTACATTTATAAGGAAACATTATACTTACAGTTAGGGCAGAAGCAGCTTTTTGCCAACAAATACTTTAGCACGCAAGTTCAGAGTTTACCATTACTAACTGACAGGCTTGTCTTTGACTAGCTGGCAGGAGTATAATTATTCTCCATCTTCCACCTCTTGTTACAAACCTTTGAAAAGCCACGTTCCTTAAAACTAATGACATATACTAATAACCATTTAGTCATAATATTCAAGTCCCTTACCTACTGCATTTATGAAATATTTTTCACCTTCATATTCACGGTACATGTACACCTAATACCACAGAACAGAAATATGCACTTTGAACACGTTAACTCAATTTTCATAATACTGAACATTAAGGACATACAAATACAAATTTTTTTGCCTGTGCAGAATATGAAAAGCATGAGTCCCAAAGATAAGTAAACCTTTCACCACTTGCTTGCGCCTAAAGATCCAATAAGTACATCATGTATGCATTCACAACATTTCCTATTTTCACCCAAAATCCAAATTGCAGTCATTATATACAACTGAAAATCAAAACTATGCTCCATATACTGAGATGCAAATGAACATGCAAGCAAGCTCTCTTACAAGTACAGCATGCCCACACTGCTGCAAGCAGTCATTCTTGAAGCTAAACTGAAATTTGGTCAAACTACTATCCACAAAATATGTATTTAAGCCTGTCAAGCCTCAACACTGTACATAAGCTTCAGGGCAGCTGGGACTGTGATACAACTGATATATAAAGTAAAGCCTTCATAGAGTAGGATGACGGTTTCAGCAGTAAAGCTTCACTGTACATTGCACATTCACTGCACACAGATATCATCTGACATACTTGCAGAATTTAAAAGAAGTTCTGTTCAAGCTGAATGAACTTCTAAGAGTTCTGGTTACTGATTTACCTGCACAGCATAGCACTATCAAATGTCCTTTGAGAAATCATAATTGCAAACTATGGAAATGATGCCACAGAAGGACAATGTGGGTGTCATTGACATTGCAGCCTGTGTTTTGCATACAGGAATACAAAGGCCACTTTGTATTACTGCAGTTTAAATGAATCAATATGTTTATACCTGATTTAAGTATGACAATATCTGAAATATGAGCTACTCTATCACAATCACAAATACAGTCAAGTATTATTTTACTTGTGGGGATGCAAGTCATATTTATAACATCGTAATAAGCAATACAGAATAGAGAGGAAAAAACAATTTAATCATGCACAGTTTGCTTCTAATTTTTACAATTTAAGATTCAAATTTAAAACTATATGTTTTCACTACTTTTAAGTATTCTATCACTTCTAAGTGATACTACAGTGATTCCTAAACTCTGTGTCATGGCAACACAGTCCATTGCTGTAGATGCACTACATTGTCCCATATGCAATGTCTGAAGCATCAGTTGGAAGAAAGAAAATGGAAAGGAGATAAAAGTACTAGTTTAAAAGTATCCTGCAGTGAATCCTGCATCCCAAGATACTTCACAAGGTCAGATCCACAGAAGACAACTTCATGCCTTTCTAAGACTTTTGGGTACTATTAAAACACAGAAAACCTTTCATTGTACACAGTTTAGAGAAGGAGGACCTAACTGATAACATCAGTGATGATTTAAAGAAAGTCCAGTACAGTTCAATTCAGTATTACCCCTCCTCTCCTGTATCCTTTTTTATCCTTCTGAAGAAATGACATTTTCAGAAGCACAGATCCTACTTCCTCAAAGTACTGACATCGCACAGTAACATATCAATCATCCGAAGCACAGGACTCAAGTTCTATTCAGTCCAGATTGAGCTTGTTCAGGGCCCATTAGCACATCCATAAAGTAACGTGCATGGTCTTTAAAAGACAAGTGTATGTCTGGCACATAATATGCAAAATGCAGTGTGTCAATGAATGCTGGTATTCTCCTGCTGCATTTATAGCATGTTTAAGTGACTTTCTCACTGGATCAGCTACAAAAGCAGATACATCAGGCCCCTGAAGGTACCAATGTCCACGCCTGGCATACCCTGCCTGCAGTCCAGGAACTCATTCCAGCCCCCTGGGCCATCAGCTCCCATCTCAGTGATGCCACAGCTGGGCTGATTTGAGCCCCCCACAGTCCTGCCCTGTCTGGCCATGGGTCCTGCCTGGCCTGTCCCAGTTCCCAGGGAGGTGGCTGGTGCCCAGTACTGGGGCTGTCCCTGGGCCCCCAGCTGCCTGGCTCCTGGTTGGGTGGGACAGGCCCTGGCTGCCAGGCCCTGCCTGGCCAGGTCTCCTGAGAAGCCCCAGTGCCCCCCGCACCCCAACCCCAGGGAGCTGCTGGCCTCACAGCACCCTAACATTCAAAAATGCAGAAGAGGGATGTTAGCTAAGAACATGCAAGAAATATTTCCTCATAGATTTCGCCCTCTAACTCAAAATTTACTTACCATCTTTGTCATAATAATGCCAAGAAATAATTTGCCAAGACTTTGGAAAACAGAAACATGAAGTCAGACTTCACAGAGCAGCAATTAGAGATGGATGATTTTCAAAAACATTCAAGATTGTCAACAGCAGCAACTGAGTGTCCTAAATACTCCCAAGAACCAAATGTTTACATAAAGTTGGATTTAAAACATGACTTTTTATTATCCCATTGGACAGAGATTTGCTAGTGACCTCCTTCAAAACTGTCAGGAATTGTACTACTGGAGAGCAAGACATGCTGCTTTAAATGCCTTCTCTACCTCGAATGAAGAGGAACTCATGTATTTTTACATGAGGAAAAAAAGAAATTAATAAAATTCTCTCTTGCACATTTACCTTTCCATGTGAAGCAAAGCAACACAGGAAAGACATTAGTCACAATATCAAATGCACTGTTATGAACTGTGCTCACAAGACACACTACAAGACTTGAACAACAACAGTAGGTGGTCAAGAGCTTCATGGATGCTATTCCTGAACAGCAAAATGCACGCATTCAACATTCAAAAACTCTGAAATATCATTAAATAGCAGCCTCTGTCAAACTCTAAAACCACTAGTCGTTTGTTGACCTAGGATATTTTGGAAAAGCAGAGGAAAAGCACTCAGGGCAGTACAAGAAGCCATTTTGGTGCTGACTGATGTGAAGTAGGAGTCTTCCAGGATGTCAAATCAGGATGATAGCAGAGACAGGAGTATAAACATAAGTCACAGTCAGTCACTTTCAACTGAAGGAACATAGCTTTGGGAGTTCAGTAGAATCAGCATAACAAGGAAAATCAATGTACATGCATTTCACACATGTAAAACACCCTTCCTTGCATGAGGTGCAAACAAAAAGGTGTCAACAATTTGGCATAGAAAAATGGCTGCAGCTCCCTCAAGGGTGGAGACCAACGAATAACAGAAGGATTATTTTAGCACTGCCTCCTCAGTTAGGAATGCCACACCTCACCACTGATTCTAGGTGCCCTCAGAGGTCCTCCTCCTCCCCAGCAGGGACTGAACAATGGTTTTTGATTTGCTATTCGCCACATTCTGTAACTGCAACCCAGTCATCATAAATAAAGTACTATCTTTACGATTTAATTTGGTTAAGTACTTTATGATTTCAAAGAGCTCTATATGTATGTGTGTGTGCTGTCTGCTCCAGCCTTCCCACATGACAAAATGATTGATACCACAGCAACCACTCAGAGTAAATGCAGACATAACAGATGAGTGCAGCATGAAAATCTGGGAAAGCTGAAGAATCTCCATCACGAGAGGTCTGAAAGCAGAGCAATGGTCTAGGTGTACTCAGATCTGTATGCTTTTGAGTTATTTTTTATGATTATATAGGAAAGAATAAATGCTACTTAAAAAAAAAAAGATACTAATTTATAATGGAAAAGGAGACAGCAATAGAACTTCAGCTGAAGAATGGTAATGGTAGTATACCTTAGTGCTATCTAGCTGTAAGTACTTGCTGTTATTACATTTGACATATGTAAAAATGAGATCCATTTTTAAATCTAATATACCACTATGGAAGAATTATCCAAGCTATAACACTCAATCGGATCAGACATCAGCAAAAACTTCACCTTAGAAAGTTAAATAGCTCAGACCTCCCATGAGTCAAAAGGTCACTGGCCATCATTAGTAGAGCTGGATCCAACACAGCAATACTTAGAAAGCATTAGACAATCAGGTGTAAACATTATTTCTTACATAATTCTTGATCAGTATAAAATACATAAATAGCACAGAAAATAAAAACTAGCTGTTTGCTGAGACTTGAGATATGCAGTAAATTAACTAGTTAAACAACTGACTCTGCAAATTCCTCCATAAAAATATTTTGCTCAGTGTGGCACATGAAGTCAGAAAGCTATCAGAGCAACCTGTGGCACTCAGAACTAGAGTTTGCAATCCTCATAGTGCACAGTACTAAAACTGGCCTTTTAAAATAGCAAAAATGGATCTCGCTATTAAACTCTATCTTTTGGTCTCTTCACCAAAGCTCCATTTCATATAGAAAATATTATTGGTAAGTTTGTTCTAGAAAAAAAAAGTGAAAGAATAAAACAGAATTAGAAAGAAATTCATGGGGACAGACAGAACATACTGCATTGCATGTTTAAAAATCATCAATATTAAATGCATAGTTGTTGAACAGCAACAGAGCCGCAACAAATTCTTGTACTGAAAAATACCTATACATTTTAGATTGTTTTAGAAAAAAAATGAAACAGTAATTATCTTAGGAACAACATAATTAGAAAGTTGATTGGAAAAGACTCAGTTTGCATAATTTACCAATGCATATATATTTTATCATGTTTTGCACAAATATGAACTGTTTGAGGCCAATCCCACAAATCACAGAATCATGCTTTCTTATTCAGAAAACTTGAGAAACATGTCATGCAAGTTAAGAGTTTTCTCAGTCTAATACATGAGATTTAGAAAATTTTTGCAACCTACATGTTACTATGGCAACTTTTTGTTTTTTCAAAATGTAAATTAACATTGAGGCTTCATTATAAACTCTGTATTTCCTTTGTGTTTGTACATAATCTTTTCTCATATATGGATTCAGAATAGCTCTTTTTACTTTAAATGGCTACAGTTTATATTAAAATATGAAGCTACAATGAGAAGAAGTCAGGATTAAATCACAGTTTGTAAGCGCATCTCTGCTTAGCCTTGACTTTTAAACCATAATGTAAATAAGTGCAGGAGAAAGCAATCAAACAAATGAGCAGTTCTATGGTAAAGGTTTCTCTGCTTGGCTTTTACAATTACAAACTATTAGAAAATGAACTTATGTTGCACATTTCGGTCCTTTTCTTGCTCTTTTTACTGCTAACTCCATTGAAATTTTACTGTGTTTTTTTTCTCTTTTTCTTAAAGACAACAAAAAAATCTGGAAAAGAAAGTATGATTGTTCTGTTTTTATATGAAGAAAATTTTGTTTTCATATGCCACTCTAGTACTGGACAAATTTGTTTAATTCAGGAACGTGCCTGCCTCAAGATGCACAGGTGTCTGCAGTTCCTGTTACAGTGAACAGGAATTATACAAAGCTAGAGATAGATCTGATATCTTCATCATCATGTCAGAAAGTCATAGCATCAGAATGAGAGAAAAGTTACTCATTTTAATTGACTCCCATCTCATCTGCTAAAAAAGGGAGGCTTGCAAATCTCATTTGGTGAATAATTTTCAAACTACTCATTAAAATACCTGTAACAAATAGAGACTTTCAATTCATTTTACACCATATTACAAATTACTAAACTTACATAATTTCTATGAACTGGGTTTAATATTAAGAATTATTGTAAATCTAAAGCATTTTAGTTTTTACCATAATGGAGTTCACAAAACTGAAAACTTAAAATCATGACAATACAATAAAATGCATGTGAAAATATTGAAGCCTACTTACATATAGACTTAGTCTCCCCAGCATGGGCATCTAAGCACCCTGATCTAGTGAAAGGGGGGTTTGATGATCTTTAGGGTCCTTTCCAACCCAAACCATTCTGTGATTCTGTGATCTGATCCGTCTTCGTAAGGGACCAGTTGTCTGGAAGTTTGCAACTGAGTCACGTAGCAAAAAATTCCCATCTAGCAAAGAGGAAGTAATTATAAAAAGAGCACAAAGTCCTTGTTCATCTTAGTTCTCCGCCACTATTAGAAAAGAAAATTTTCAGACTATATTGTAACAAAACTAAATCAGAATACTGGTAATTCATTAGCTAATACACAACACCCTAATGCCCAGTGAACTAGATCATGCAGCCCAGCCATATTATAATATAAAAATTAAACTGGAAGAATTTTATATTGAGTAGAGGGATAGTCAAGGCTATACATACAGTTATATGAGCACACAGGCAAAGCTAACATAGAATTTATTTCTAAGACAGCTAAAAACTAGGGAAGAAAAGCCCAGTGTTCAGAATCATAACAGAACACTTGACCATCTCCTTTTTTTCCCATGTGCATGTAGAATGAATCTGCATTCTCCTGGGAAAGCATGCAAGACAGAAACCAGAAGGAGCATGCTGGAGGTAGACAAGGACCACTGAAGAAATCTGGAAATCCTGGCTGAAGGAAAGCATTAAGCCTGTGAAGAGACACTGAGGAGAAATTATATTTCATAACTTCTGTTATTTTAACTACTTGCTCATGCATAATTTAACAATCTTTTTCTTGCACTTCTTCTGTGAGCAGCAAGCATCTCCAGATTTGTTAAGTGACTGCAAGGGTACGGCTCTGGCTCTAGGTAAGGCCTAAGTGCATAATTAAGCAGAAGGACATACTACTAACACTAATAATTCACTGCATTGTAGTATGCAGTTACACAACAGCCATAATTTTTAGCATCTGTGGAACAAGGAAAATAATCTCATTTTAACAGTAGAAGACAATGTCACCAGGAGCTGGAATGTCCAAGTGCGGGACAAGGAAATGTAGTGTGAAGCAAAACCTGCCCAGTGAAATACATGCTTTAATCAGTTGATTTGAAAAGAGTTTCAGTAGGAATTATTTTTCAAAGTCATTTACCTCACACATCCTACAGTTAGGAAAGGATGCTTTCCCAAGTCAATAAACCCAGGCAAAAGTACACTGAGGTAGGACCTCAATGCTGCCTAACACAGCTGAAACACCAGTGAAAACACCAACTTCACCATCAGTTTCAATTGAGGCAAGATTTTACAGATTCACAGAATCAACTAGGTTGGAAAAGACCTCTGAGATCATCGAGTCCAACCTCTGACCTAACACCACCTTGTCAACTAGACCATTTCTAACCTCATATAATACACCCTTTTTCTCTAATCATATTGTTCCCTTCAGCATTCATACCTTACAGATTACTTTCTTAAGACTGCTACCAGAGACGGTTTACTTAAAAGTGAAAAGCCATGCATGGCTTGCAAAATGCCTTTAGGCTCAGGAAAGTCCAACAAAAAGGAAAAACTGCTGCTAATTTAGAGACCAAACTTACAGGGCCTTTCTTAACACTACAAGTGATGTCTACATAACACAATAAATGGCGATTTGTCAGGTTATAAATTAACAAGTAATTACAATAAACCTATTGGGCCTTGGCATGAAATTAGTAAGTGGACATGGTCAAGAAAATGCTCAACCCATGTGTTTTATCATACAATCTCTAATTCCAGGTAATGGGAGTTCTTGGGTCTTCAGCCCACTTGAAAATCATGTTGCTATTGGCTAAATAACAGGCAAAATACATATTTAATGTTTTAATAGTCTTTAGGGAAGACATAGAACTTCTTAGAATATTAAAATACAAAAAGTTTTACTAAAATGTTAAAATAATGGAAAGGTAAAAAGATTCAATAAAATGCAGCTGCTACTATATACTACCAAAGAAAATAACACACAGCAAAGTGATTTTTATCTTTAAAGGTTTACCTCTAAAACTCATCAGTGTCCATTATAATTCTATAAAATAAGATACGGCAGCATCTGGTACAATCTATATAGTTTTATAGCCAAGTATACAAAAATGCTTAAAACAGTTACAAGATAGTCTCACAATAAACGAAGCTGAAGACTCTTTACCTCCTCTACCAGCATGTATTTAGAAAAACAAAGGCAAAAGCTAGAATAAGAGGGGAAGATAAAAGCACATCAATTTTTTAATGACTAAATAATACTTTTAAAGTATTAACAGATAGTGGAACTGCCAATGTGCAGGAAGAGAAAGAATCTTGCAACCATTTAATCTCAATTAGTTCATAGCCTTAAGCAAGGTGATACTCAAGCAGTGACCATTTCAAACAACTATTTGATTCTCTTGAGGTTAAATCTATTCCCAGATTCACAATGCACATCTCCAAAACATGTATAACTCTGAATAATGGAGCAGTGATTTGGTTTTTCTTCTTCCTTAAAGCCATAAATTTGTATTGAAAGAATCATGCAGAAAACCATGCAATTTAGTACAATAAAACAGTAGCAAATTCCAAAAGATATCATATAACATCATTGTCAGGATTAATTATCAGTCACCACAGAATCACATAAAATGCAAGTGCTTTTTGAAAAACTGGTGTAAAGGGGTAAAGAAATCTTAATTTGCAATACAGTAACTTCTAAAAACTTTCTTATTTCCTGTATTTTAAAAAATGTTAGTGCTGCTGAACAAAACAATAACTAGTACCCAGGTCTTCTACACCTCTAAATAGAACAACTTTCTAGTGCATAACTGTTCCATAGACATGAAAAAATTCCACACAGAACCTGCTCAAAGCACAAGATGTGGACTAGGAATATATTGGGTTTGCATGGCTAGGTATGGGGAGAGATAGAGGGGCTATAGGAGTGTGTCTTCCACGAGAAGCTGCTGGAAGCTTCCCCTGTGTCCAATGAAGCCAATGCCAACTGGTTCCAAGATGGACCCACCGCTGGCTAAACCTATGTCTATCAGCGATGGTGGCAGCACCTCTGAGAAAACATATTTAAGAAGGGGGAAAAAAATATGCTAAAGCAGCAACATTAAGAAAAGAGGAGTGAGAATATGTGAGAGAAACAGCCCTGCAGACACCAAGGTCAGAGAAGAAGAAGGGGGAGAAGGTGCTCCAGATGCTGGAAGAGCATGGGAAAGATTGCATGGCTGTCTCCCTGCAGTCCATGGGGATCCACAGTGGAGCAGAGATCCACCTGCAGCCCCTGGAGGACTCTATGCTGGAGCAGATGGATGGCCAAAGGTGGATGTGACATCATGGGAAGCCTGCAATAGAGCAGGCTCCTGTCAGGACCTGTGGAGAGAAGAGTCCACACTGAAGCCATCTGTTCCTGAAGGACTGATCCCATGGACAGGGCCATGCTGGAACAGTTCAGAAAGAACTTCAGCCCATGGAATGACCCACATTGGAGAAGTTTGTGGAGGACTGTCTCCCATGGGAGGGACCCCATGCAGAAGCAGGGGAAGAGTGTGAAGAGAAAGGAGCAACAGAGACGATGTGTGATGAACTGACTGCAACACCCATTTCCCATCCCCCTGCACCACTCAGAAGGAGAGGTAGAGAACCTGGGAGCAAAGCGAAGCCTCGGAAGAAGGGAGTCATGGGGTGAAGGTGTCTTAAGATTTGGGTTTGTTTCTTGTGATCCTACTTTGATTTTCATTGGCAAGAAAGGAAATTAATTCTTCCCTAAATCAAGTCTGTTTTGTCTGTGGTGGTAAGCAGTGAATGATCTCTCCCTGTACTTATCTTGACCCGCAAGTCTTTCTGTCAGCACAACTTGCTAATTTTCCTTTTGCTGGATTTAGAACCATACAGATGTCACAAAAATTGGACAGTATTGCATCAAGGTACACACCATGACAGACTGCAATGAACATGAAGCACCAAACAGGCAGAGGTTAACAGAGAACCCTTGTGAAGCCATTTGCAGCTCACCCTGTTGTGGGGCTCGTTCTGTGCTTCCTATACCAGAAGTCAGAGTAGCCATAGGGTCATGTGGAGATAAGCCCTCCAGGTGCTGGGGAAACAAGAACAGACTGGCAGAAATCAACAATCCTCATCCATAAAAATACCAAATCCTCATCTGTAAGAAAGACCAGAAAGTGAATGATACTAATATTCCTATTTCACTGCTCTTTGTACATGAAGAAGAGTGAACAGAATAAGGTCCTGCTTCAGGATACCTTCAAGTCCTAAAGAGCTTGCAACAAACAGCACTTAAAAGAGTGTGACCTTATTTACATTAATCATGAGATTTTCTGTTCCTTTTTTCCTATTTTGTTTTAAATTACATCTGCAACTCAAAAAAAAGGTCTGATTTAGCTAACAAAATACTTAAAACACTGGTTGTTTTCTTGAGGGGTTTTTTGTCCTCTGAATACTTCCAGATCCTAGGGTAGCTTCCCATGAGCCTGTTCACTTCAGCAGCCAACAGAAAACTGCCCTAAAGTTAGAAGTTTAAATACCTTTCACTTTTCTAAGTAATATTCAGATAAGTGCACATTTGGGAGGATAGGATTTGAAAGGACTTCAGGAAGTCACTTAGTCTGCCTGTCTGCTTCAACTTAATAATACTGCTTCCAAGAGATAATATTTTAACCTGAAAATTAAAACTCTCCTATTTCACAGCTTCACAAGAAAATCTATTTCAATGCTTAACTGTTCTTGCCATTGGCAAGTCTTCCCTAAAGCACAGCATGAATTTTCTGTAACCTGTCCCATAGCCTAAATTTCCCTTAAATCAGTTTGAACTCATTGCTTCTTGTTATCTTCCCACCTTGAAGAAAGGAGGATTTGTTACTCATAAGGCAGACTTTTACCCACTGAAATCTCTTGTCATCCTAGTAAGCTCTCCTCTAAACTCGGTAACTCCAGTGTCTTTAGTTCTCTTTTCTAGGTCATATCTTCTAAAGGTTTAGCTATTCCCTTTGTTCTCCTGTGGATCCACTTAATCTTTCCTTATGTGTGACTGCAATTAAATATCTAGACTTCAAAATACCATATTGCTTTGTGGCATGTTAGAAAGGAGCTGAGATCCAGATTATACTTGTCTATTACAAATACAATTTTTCACCCGACAAATTAATACAATGTTCTACTTTCCTCTGTACAGTCAAAAATAATGCATCGCTCATGTGAACACACATTAGTACAGCATCTGCTCTAAGAAAATATTTTAATAGGTATTGATCCATTACATTATTTTTTTCTGGTTATTTATATGTTAATTTGCTGTTTGGACATATTCCAAACATGTTACTCATTGCTTTTCACAAGACTAACAACAATTAGTAGGAAGATCTATTGTTCTGAGTAGCATTTACTTGTGAACTGATGTGGTGCCAAAGGTAAAATATAATGAATAGGCAGATTCATTATGTTGTGTTGGATTTCTAGAACAGGCTTAGAAAGCACATTTAGGCAAATAATTGGATTTTGTTATTAAGCAGAACCTACTATCACTATGGGTTTTAAGTAGCAAGAGGATATAATTTCTAAGAAAAATAAATCTTTGTTATAATCCAAATACTGGATGGAATAGATCTCTCCCAGTTGGCCAGTAATATTCAGCTGAGCCACCAATTCCAATTACATTCCAACTGGGATATCTAAATACTACCAGAAAACAAATACTGTTGTTATCATTAGTACAATTGTGTTGTGTCTTTTCTTCGTATGATTATAATTTATTTTTTTAAATATATATGTAAAGTGAATAATTTTATCTATATTTTGACTAGTCAAAACAATGTATGGGTTTTTTTAGCAATATTATATTGAACTCTTGACTTCTAAATACATGCCTTTTTTTTCCCAATGTGGCCTTTTTAGTTCAGTTTCAAATAAAATCTCAGTCGTGTGTGTCTCGTTTTTCCAGTTTAATATTTGATAGAGTGTATGCCTCCTAAGAAACAAGAAAAATAAATATTAAACAACAGATCTGAACAGCACGCACTTTTGTATGACGTGACTCACATCAGTCTATAGTAGCCTTTAAGAACAGGTAGTCCTGATAAATTCTGAGAAAGGTCAATAATTCATTTGTACTCTTGAGGCATGAAAACAGGCAATCACAAAAAGGCTACAGAAAATCTGTTACTAATGGCTTTTTTTCAGTTGCTCAGTCAGGAAAAGTAGGAGGTTTATACCATCTATGGTGCAGTTCCCCAGGAAGACATACACATCTTTCATTCTAAACACCCAAAACCAAAGAGACTATTTCAAAGCTACCTTCTGTGGGTAGAAAAACAGTCAGACTCCCCCTTTTGGTATATCCCGGCACAGCAGATGCCAGATAGAGTACATCTTTCCTGCTTCCCTGAAAAGAAAATGATTGAGAAATTTGTCTGCATTGCTTCCTTTCACTGCTACACCTCTCTAACCCTACTGAAAAAACAAACAAACAAAAAACCAATACCCCCAACAATTAACTGAAAACATCAAAACATTTCAAATACAAAGCTATTTTATCTCAAAACAGGACCTTTTCTCATTTTTCTACAGTCCCAATGTCACGCTATCACACAGCCACTGAACTGGGTCTTCTTAATTCTATTTAGTTGCCACAAAACTATAAAAAAAATGCAAAGAAATGCCCCCAGATTGGTTACACATTGTCTTCCCTGTGTAACATTTATTCAAGCTTAGGGCTTTTAAACTGTCAATTCTGTTTCCTGGATGGGAAGAGGAAACCTTCCACTTCTGTATTCTGTGCCTCTCTCTATCCTGCTGCACAGATAATCTCATTCATATCTGCCTCTCCACAACACCCGCCTAAAAAATGTATGGAAGACAGATAGGAGAAAAAACTATACTACACTGAGTTAAAAGTAACAACCCCTTCAGAAGCAGGTAAATTTGCAGCTGGGACACACTGTCCTCAACTCAGTTTTACTATATATATAGGCAACATATGCAGCACATCTGGTACGCAAGGTATCTTACTGTTTTGAGACACAGGTAAAGCATAAGAGGGTAAACTGAAAAAAATAACTGTAACATAAACCCGAACAGTTTTTTTTCCCTAAATTCTTAAAAGCAATTATCTTTCTAACTATGTTTCATTGTTTCAAGTATTTTTAAATGTTTAAAATCTAAAAGAAAAATGGAAGGAATGAAAGGTTGTCAATATTATCTGTCATACTAAGTCACATTCAAATGCTTTCTAGGAAAATTTTGAGGGCCAAAGGCTCAAAACATTTTAGAAGATAACAACTCCTTTCCTCAAAATGTTTTACACTGCGGTAAACATTACTTTTACCAATTTCCTCAAGCTATCAGGTTATATGAACATAAAGCTCTTTAAAAAATCATCTTGGGTATACTATCAGTAGATAGTTTCAAACATTGGCAGAGGTATAGCAGAGTTGTTTGGGGTTACACAGCTAAATAGAATACGTGCATTATTATTATTGCCAATATCAAAATGTACATGTTAAAAACATAAAAATATGCATAAAGCTTTTTCCATACCATTAGAGCAGGCTAAAATATTCAGAACTGTAAAAAGTGACAAAAAAAAAGACATTAAGTATAAAACTTAACCAAGTTACATGTAATAATGCACTCTTTTAAAGAAAGTGCTGTAGTATTTTTTGCTAATGTTAATTGCTAACCTTTGCCTAAGGAAAAAAAAAAGATAATTATGAAAAAAGTGCTAAACAGATACCTTATTCATACATATAAGTATATACTAAATCTGCACAAATGATACTAAAATTCTATTTTATAGCCATAATCATATGGTTGTAAAAGAAATATTGGAATTCTCTTGTCTCTACTTAACTACTGCAGTATATCAATAGAAAATCATCCTATTTTACAGAACTTACTACTGAACATCTACCCAACAGATTAAGAATATGGGTTTGAGATCTAAACACTCCAATCCTCTCTACACCTTAAGTAAGATTCTTGAGACTGAATCCATGTTTCCATGTAGTCCCTCTTCAAACAAGGCTCACACAACCTCAATCTCATAAACCATTCAAAATATCAAATCACCTTTGATAAATAAGACATTCTCATCTTCTAATGAAAAATCAGAGGATAAACAAAGCTTTAAAGTTTATCCAGGGCTCTAACACACTCTGGTTGCCACGTGCACATACCCTTCTGAAGTTACTCCCTAACTGCCCTACCGTCCATGAGATTCAAAGACATTTAGAAACTGTATCCTTTACCTTTCCCCATCACTGCTGTGTGTGAACAGTTAAAATGTTCTTATAGGTGGAAGAGGTACTTGTCTGGGGCAAAGCAGTTCCCACAATTTATGTGTGTAACATCAATTCAAATATTTCTCAGTTCTCTTTGAAGAAATGAGTTAAACAATAATAGAAAATAAATTATTTAAAATCAGATACGGGTAGTGAATGTAATTAGTCAGTTTTAATTTTCAATGGTGTATGCAAAAAGTTTTAGATATTGCAATTTTTAACACTCCTTCATACTGACTGCAGATGACTAGAGTATGTTAAACTGCTTTGCAGGAAGATCACACAGGCATAGGACTGCAATTATGTATCACAATACCCTTTTCTGGGTTCACAGCTCTATTCATCTTTTAGAAACACTGAAGGACAGATTGGACATAGGGGAACGGATTAGCCACAGGACGACCTGTATTTCCACACAAAAGCCTAAGTGTGGAAAAATGGCACCCTGTCTCACCCATTCTTCACTTCCTGAAAAAAACATATTCATGAAAATAGACATTTAAACAGCTCTTTCCCACTCATCTCAGAACAAGCATTCATTGTTTCTTAACATCATTTATACAGCAGTAATGTAGCGCTACTACCAAACTGCCTCAATTCGAAAATGTATATAAAAATATTTAAGAATCACAACAGGCCTACTTAGAGGAAAATCTAAGTTCAGCATAGGAACTAAAATGAAATTAACAGTGTGAAAAACTCTCAGTTGACTGTTGCAAGACATAATCTTATATTTAGGAATGTGACTGAAGGAGGACTTGGTTCTGGTAATAAGTTTCAGTTAGATGTAATGAAAGTTCTACACACTATAGCCATGCAGTACAACTGAAATTATAAAAATAACTTGTGTTAATAGGTCATAAGAGTGTAACATAACAGATAACATCAGCAATTCCAATTGAGTAAAAGAAAAATGAACACAGAAAAAGACATATGGTAATTATACAATTTTGTACAAAGTGAAGATTATGTCAGTTTTCTGTTAAGATCTGCCTCTGGAAAAACAATAAGCAGTAAATATTATGAAACATGCACAAATGGAAAGAGCATGCATTAATAAATTAAGTCAGAACTTTAATTAATTTTACATGTCATTCTTCTTAAATCAATTGTCTTGCATACAAAAGAGATGCTTTGTGTATGAACTTGTACTGTCAAATTGTCTCAGGAGATGTGTTATCAGCTAATCTGATCAAGCCAGGCAAACTGGTGGCTTATTTGAATGTTCTTTGGGACTGCAGGAAATTATCCTTCTGCACAAGAAATAATCACATTAAAATGTCCAAGCATTTAACTTAGGAATTCGACCACACAGCTGAGTTACAAACAGCAAGCCCATGTAGCTCATTAGGCTCCAATGGGAAATTAATCTTTTTGCCAGGAAATCAACAGTCTAACAACATCATGTGCAATGAGACATACAGTTCCTAACTTCTTATATAATTATAATGTAAAGGGCTAACTCTGACATCAGAAAACAATTTCAAGTCTTCTGAAAGTAATGTAACAGCCATCTCACATGTATTCTTCTCTATACATATTTACTTAATAAACTGATGTGGTAGGCATATGGTTAAATCATTTGCTAGTCCTTCCCTCACTCTTTCTCCCTTTCTTTTCTTATTGAAAGTAATATAAAACACCAGGTTTTAAAATAAAAAAAAATAAAAAGGAACTATAAATATAATTTTGCAAACTGCTTACAGTTTAAATCACTGCTTATAGCTTAAATCCACTGTTATCTATTTCTCCTTCTCTTATATGCCTGCATTTGAATATACTATGCTTAGATAAATCATTTTTATTGGATATTTTAAAAGTTCTTCATACAGAAAAAGCTCAGTTATACCATGCAGACTTTCATTCAGCTCCACTAAACTATTTAGTGTCATTATTGGAACCACAGAGAGGAAGGAATACACACACTGTTGAAGCAATTATATGGAAGGGGTCAAAATGCTATTGTGGAGATTAGCACCCATCAAGAAAAGTCTGAAAACTAGTGCAATACAGGCAATCTGTATTTACAGTCAGTATGCAGTTCTCAGGGTTACAGAAAGCAGAAATATTTCAGAAACAAATACAAAAAACCTGATGTAATTAAGTTATCCAACAAACTCAAGAGCTTTAGTTTACTCTCTGCAGTCCATGTTAAGAATAGCTTTAATTGCTGGGGAAATGTAAAATGTGTTAAAAGTCCTTTATGTACAGCTATGGTTTCTGGTTTTGTAAAACAATTTACAAGCTTTCTACTCCTACAAACCAAGAAGAAATATTTAAGGGAAATAAAATGCTTCTTCCTTTATGGATTTTTTACAGAAACACAGATCTCAAGCAGTGAAAGACTGAACAAAAAAAAAGCAGCACAATGGCTAATACTGTCAAGAAACAGCCCGAAATTCTGCAAAATCTCCTCAAAGCAGGCCATGTCATTAGACAGATATATATAAATACACTCGTCTGAGCATTTTAAAAGAATGTTAAATAAGTCACTATGTGGGAGGCATTGCACACAATGCAATTAGAGCATGGGTAGGTTTCTTAAAAGTAAAATCTTTGGCACTGGAGCTATCTCGAGAATGCTTCAAAATTAACCAAATCAGGCAAATCAGTGTTTATTAATTCCATTAAAAAAAAAACAAACCTGTGAAAATGTGCAGTCTCACACTTCTCTTGGACTGACACTAATTAAAATCAGTACCAATACTTCAGTGGTTGCAAGGTTGTCGTTTTGCCCAACCTTGAGTGAAACTTTGTCCCAGTCACAAGAAAAGTTTTTTCCCTGCTTTGCACAGGCAGCACTCAAGCTGAGCTGGGCTCCTTTTTCCTGCAGCTATAATCTCAACTATACTACAATGCTAAGAAAGAATAAAGAGGTTCACCAAAAGCCCCATATTGTTTTTTTCTATTTGTTAACACTGCTTAGAGAACAGCACTGGGCTTTCCTATACACCACCAAATGTATATACATTTCTCAGTATTCACTTAAATCTCAGACTACAGTTTGCTTTACAAAGAGGCAGTGGAATTTTAGCAGTTAGGGAAAAACAAACAAACAAAAAAGAGTACTTTCCTGAGGAAAGCAAACAAACAAACAAAACAAACAAACCAAAAAAAGAACAATACAAGGGTTACTCCCCAAGAAAATCCCTCTTACCCACTTAATCAAATATAATTTTTTTCCACCCGATTCAAGTAGGGGAAAATTAAAAAGAGGAAAGCCTGCCTCACAATCCAAACTATTTTCTCCTGTAAATTGTCATCACAATTTTTTGACCACAAGGTGGAAAAAACGGGAGCCTTGAAACCATGCAAAGGCCTCTTCTCGTTTCGGGGCAGCAAGAAGGATAAGGAAGATGCTGAATGCCCAGGATTTGCTCTGCCCTGCCCTTTCCATAGAACTTTAGTGCCATCTATTGAAAACGTACTGAATAAGGAAGAGGGAAAGGATGCCTATTGATTTGGTATAAAAATAAGACGTTTACTTGTTAAGGGTTTTTTTGGTTTATTAATATTCCCATGATGACTACTGTTCTGTGGTCATCTGATAGCAACAAATATTTTCTATACATGTCCCATAAAGAAATGAGACGTCAGCTAAAACACCAAATATAAACATCATAAAGATTTCATATATATATTATATATATATATACACACATTTACCAAAAATGTAAGTCTACCTATTATCTAAAGCAACAAAAATGAGAAGGCTTTAACGGAAAGGAAAAATAGCGTGGAAGCACTGCTGTAAATAGAACATACTGGAAACGGTAAAAATAATTAAGGTACCTCGTAAAGACCTTAGTATTAAAGAACAGGGTATGTAGACATGCAGATATAATTACCTTCTTTAAGAAACTGTGAGTGGATGACAAATATAAGAAAACAGCAGATCGCTGCTCCTGCTAGTGCCCATAAAGCTTTCAAGAGCTGCATCTCGGTCTGAAACTCAGTAAATACCCAGAAAGTCACACAATGAATTTCCACAGCGATGCATCAACGCTTCCCTCTGTGCGCCAGGCGCGGCGGCTCCCGGCAGGGACCACACTCCCGAGCAGGGCGGGCGAGCCCGGGGCTGCGGAGGAGGGGCCGGGGCTTCACACCCCGCGCGGGGGCAGCGGCAGCGCCGCGCTCCTCTCGCCGAGGCGGCCGGCGCGGGGCCCCATGAATCAGCGCTCCGTGT